>NC_092803.1:45429936-45730061 GCF_040954645.1 Diabrotica undecimpunctata | reverse complement strand
GGTTAGAACAATTTTTTAAATAATCTAGTTGGCGTGTATAGTTTTTGACAACTGTCATAAAAACCAAGCAATTAGCACTGGTGATTGTAAAGAATATTGACAAAAACTTGAGATTTGGTGAACTTTAGTGGTAAACTGTAAATTTTTAGTATTAAAAATTCAAAACAATCAAAATGGCACCACCTCGTAGATTAGTAGACAAATGTGAATCAATTTTAATATTTAGCGAAGCAGGCGGTAACTCCCATGAATCTGTGAGAATATTTAATGAACGTTTTCCGAATCGTCCAATTGATCGACATTACTATAGACTACTTGTCACCAAATTTTGTGAAACTGGTTTTGTTGAAAACAAGAAACGGGATGGTAGAAAAAAGATTTCTGATGAAAAGCAAGTAGATATTTTGTCTCAATTTGTAGTAAATCCATCCAGTTCAACTAGAAATGTTGCTCGCGAATGCGAAGTAAGTCACAGGACTGTCTTAAACATTTTAAAAAAGCAAAAATTTCATCCCTATAAGATGAAAATGGTGCACGAATTGACAGAGGATAATCCAGATCGACGACTGCAATATTGTGAAACTATGGATAATAATATTTCACAAGATCCAAGTTATTTACGACATATTTGTTTTTCCGATGAAGCTACATTCTATTTAAATGGTCATGTACATCGACAAAATGTAAGATATTGGTCTGTCGGAAACCCTCGATTGTTTCGAGAGTGTCATACTCAATTTCCCACTAAATTAAATGTTTGGGCAGGTATACTAGGGGATCACATTATAGGCTCTTTTTTTATCGAAGGCAATTTAACGGGGGAAAGCTATCTTAATCTATTGGAAACACAAATAATTCATGCAATTCATGATGTGCTTAGAAAGAATCCAGGCGAATTCACCCAAGATATTATTTTCCAGCAAGATGGAGCTCCGCCTCATTACGATGCTGACGTTCGAAATTTTTTAAATAATTTGTATCCGAGAAGATGGATTGGACGTCGTGGATTCATTGAATAGCCACCAAGATCACCAGATCTTACTCCTCTAGATTTTTACCTATGGGGTTACCTTAAATCCAAACTGTATGGGAGCCAGTTGACGACAGTTGATGAACTCCGTCAAAGAATAATCGAAGAATGTGATAGGATTGATATGCAGAACCTATAAAGGGTTAGGGAGGCAACGAAACAAAGAATCTACTTCTGCCAGGAAGTAAATGGAGAACATTTCGAGTAAATTACGATACATTAACCCCGATTGTCAGCAGTATTGCAGTTCAATAGTCCAGCCGATCAGCAGTTTCGACACATATTGCAGACAAGTTGTCATCAATTAATTTCATATAAATACTGTAAATTTTCATTTTAAAGTCAGTTGTAATTATATTAAATAAAGTGCTGTTACTCTGTCAGTTGTACCTTTAAAAGGGCCTTTTTAAAAAGTACCTTCGGGAGTGACAACCCTTAAGTGGCGCATTCAGTAGATTAGTGGGAGAGTCTCCAGAAGATCCTCGTCGTTCTCAAACGTTTACCCGCTACCGAACCCAAATCCAGGGAAAACTGCAGCTATTTAACCCACGGATTCCAGGCAAATTGGCACAGAAACATATTTATGAAGAAAGCTGAAAAGAAACTTAAAGAAGAAAAGAAACTTGTACCTAAAAGGAATGCATCCAAGCATCATCCTATTACTGTAAGCAAATTTCATCTTATTTCTAATTCTAATATCAATTCACAAGTATCATCCTTTAGAATAAGCGATTCTCTTTCAACAATTTTTGAATCTAATATAGAATCTAGTGAAAATATTAAACCAGATTTACATTTAGTTGATAATAATCATATTTTTAAAACCACAAATTTGTTTGAAATACCTTCTATAATTATTACATCAGCATCCATTTCAAATAATTCTAATATGGCACCCATTTTTGATGTTAATAAAGACCTTTCTATCGTACCAGAGTACGACGGCAATCCAAATGAACTCCACAATTTTATTGATGTTATTTCCATGCTTCTAAACCATTTCTGGGATCATACAAATCCCGAAAATTTTCAAAATCATATGCTTACCCGGGGAATTATGAACAAAATTAAAGGAAGAGCCAGAGAAATTATTTCTGTATACGGCTGTAAAGACTGGCCGTCAATAAAATCAATTCTTGTCCAAAATTTTGCAGACCAACGAAACGAAAACTCATTAACTAGAGATTTAGTTAACCTTCGGCAAGCTCCAAACGAAAACCCCCATCAATTTCATGAAAAAGTTATGAGTCTTTTAAATACCATTTCAAATCATATTGAATTACACACGGAAAACGAGGAAGTTAAAAGAAGTAAAAAAGAATTTTTCCAACAACAAGCTCTAACCACATTTTTGGCAGGCCTAAGAGAACCCCTAGGATCAACGATTCGATCCATGAGACCACCCAATCTCGCTCTTGCTATCCAATATATTCAGGAAGAAAATAACATTAGATATCTCCAAAAAACTCATAATTATTCCTTGCCATCTTCTAATAAACCATCTGCGACTTCACAAACACAGAGATCCAATTTAACTCATACACCTGCTCCTACACGATGGCAGCCTGAGGTGCCTAAGCCCCAATGGCCACAGCCATTCTTTAGACCAAATCAAATTCCTGTGCAACAACAATCATTCAATAATAGTCCAAGAGGGACATTTCAACCCCCTAGATTCCAACAAAATCATCAACTCACTCCATATGCACAAAATTCTAGGGCTAATCAACCCAATTTTCATAAACCAGTTCCATCTCAATCATATAAGCCAACACCTATGAGCGTATCTACACGCCAAACCGGCTTTAATAGACCCCAATCTCAAAGAAACTTCCGCTTTCAACAAACTGCCAGCCCCGGATTCACCGTAGAAGAACTCTTTAATATAGAACAAGAGGAAAATAATTACGATGAAGGTACAGACAATGACACATACCCAGATTACACTTATTATGAGCAAGAAAGCCAAGAATATGAGGAAGATGTAAATTTTCAAACGTTTCAAGACGAAAAAGAAGAAACGTAGTAGAATTGCATTCCTATGCCGACAAAAGAGAGCTTCCTTACATTAAAATTCAAAATCCCCCTCTTAAACTTCTTATTGATACAGGAGCCACTAAATCTTTCCTTAATCCTGATATAGCCAATAAATTCTACAAGAATAATATTAAATATGAACCATTTATCGTTACATCAATTTTTCAAAATCATTCACAGGATTATTGTGTAGAAATCCCAATTTTTCCCGAATTTAACTCCGATATTAACCTAAAATTTTATCTTTTCAAATTTCACAAGACATTTGACGGTCTTATCGGCCTCGATAATCTTAAACTTCTAAAAGCAAATCTCGATTTTACCCAAGCTACTCTTACTACAGAGCATTCTATTCTTCCTATTAATTACTACGTCACAAACAAAGCCCAATTCTATACAGTCCAGCTAGAGCCCCAATCAATTACCCAAGTCCGCTTACCAGTAAAGGAAACATCAGGTACAATCGTCATCCCAAGACAAGAAGTCGAAGGTGCCATCCTAAGAGAAACTCTCACCATTGCCTGTAATCAACTCGCCTGGACCGAGCTAGTCAATAACACCGATGAATACATCCAAGTAGCATTAACTGATCCCATCAAAAGTCAACCCATAAATCTCGAGGAATATCATATATATACGTCAGATATCATACCTACCGAAGACAGTAGTCTAAAAGATGTCGATCCTCTCCTTAGAACCGATCATCTTAATACCGAAGAAGAATCTCACCTAAGACGACTGTGCAGGAAGTTTGCAGAGATATTTCATCATCCAGACGATCCTTTAACATTTACTAACCAAATAAAGCACCATATACGAACCAAAGACGAAGTTCCAGTTTATACCAAGTCATATCGGTATCCACACATCCATAAAGAAGAAGTACGTAAGCAGATCACTTCGATGCTTGATCAAGGAATTATCAGACCGAGTCAATCACCCTGGTCATCTCCAATCTGGGTCGTTCCAAAGAAACCAGATGCCTCAGGAAAAATTAAATGGAGAATAGTTGTCGACTACCGGAAGGTGAACGAGAAAACCATCGATGACCGATATCCAATTCCAAATATAACAGACATTCTGGACAAACTAGGACGCTGCCAATACTTCTCAACCCTAGATCTAGCCAGCGGATTCCATCAAATTGAAATGGCCGAAGAAGATATCCAGAAGACTGCATTTAACGTTGAAAATGGCCACTATGAATACATGAGAATGCCGTTCGGACTCAAAAATGCACCCTCAACATTCCAGAGAGTAATGGAGAACGTACTAAAAGGACTAATAGGAGAAATATGTCTGGTCTACATGGACGACATTATTGTATTTTCAACCTCTCTTCAAGAACATATGGTAAATCTTAAGAAAATTTTTGAAAGATTAAGAGAAACAAGATTTAAGATACAAGTTGACAAATGTGAATTCCTTAAGAAAGAAGTCGATTTTCTAGGTCACGTCGTAACCTGCGAGGGAATTAAACCAAACCCGACTAAGATTAAAGCCATCATAGACTATCCTGTACCAAAAACAACAAAAGAAATTCGAGGATTTTTAGGATTACTTGGTTACTATAGAAAATTCATAAAGGACTTTGCCAAAATTACAAAACCACTTACCATATGTCTTAAAAAGGATGCAAAAATTGAACACACCGAAGAATTCTTAAACTGTATCAAAACCTGTAAAAGCTTATTGATTAATGAACCACAGAGGAATTAACGAAACCGAAGCTCAAATAAGAAAACGCTACTACTGGCCTACGCTAAAGAAAGACATCGAAGAAGTTATCAACCTTTGTGATACGTGCCAAGCTAACAAGTATGACAGAAATCCAATTAAGCCGAAATTTATGGTAACACCAACTCCAACAAAACCGTTAGAAATCATTCATATGGACACATTCCAAGCTAACGGACAAAAATTCCTTACAATAATTGATGCATTCTCGAAATATGGCCAAGCATATCCCATAGAAGGATCCAACGCAATAAATGTCCTTAATGCCTTCATGCTATTTATAACCCACCATGGACTCCCACACATGATAATCGCAGATAGTGGAACCGAATTCAAAAACGGCCTTGTTCAGGAATTTGTCGATACACACAAAATTTCGATTCACTACACAACACCAGATAATCCACAATCGAACGGAATGATAGAACGCTTTCACTCTACAATTTTGGAACACCTAAGAATACTTAGAGAAAAAAGGAAGACTCTGGGTATTAAAGAACATATGTTGTATGCTATTTTAGGATACAACAATTCCATTCATTCATCAACTAAACAAAAGCCAATCGAAATTCTAAATGGCCATATCGATCCCCAGGATCCATTTGACATCGATATTAACAGAACTCTAATAAATAACTATACACAGAGCCACAGATTAAAGACAAAAGAAATCTACAGTGAAATAAACAAAAAGCTACAAGAAACCAAACAGAAAAATATTGAAAAAATAAATCAAAAAAGACAAACACCAATAACTTATAAACCCAGCACAAAAGTTTACACTAGAAAAACAGTAAAAAGAAATAAACTTCTTCCGAGATTTTCTTCCCGCATTGTGAAAAATAATAATCCCGTAACAATAGACACTCAAGATACGTCAATACACAAAAAGAACATCAAACACCAGCCAAAGACTAATGCTAAAACTGCTTTACAGATGTACCTTAGTAGCAGCCCAACAAGTTCAAATTCAAAACCTGAAGGACAATCCAGGAATCCTCCCAGTTAAACTTGGACAAGCGAGGATACAGACCAGCACTCATGACTTCATCCACTATTTCCATCTAGAACCCATCGCAGAAGAGATTGAATCCATAGAATCTCAGTATATCACCACCAACAGAGCAATAGAAAATGGACTTAGTCAACCATATTTTGACAGCCTACAAAACTTTGATAAAACTGTACAGTACCTCCTCCAAACAGCAAAAGAGAAACTAGACACAATATATCCAAAATCCAGAAGCAAAAGAGGACTTATAAACGGATTGGGAAGTGTAATAAAATCTATTTCTGGTAATCTAGATCAAGAAGATGCTGAAAGATACAACGCTGCCATTAAATCACTTGAAAATAGCCAACAGAACATTATTACTAACATCAATAGCCAACTCAGTCTCAATAAAAGAATAATGACAAATTTTAACCAAACAATTTCATTACTTACACACAACCAAGAAATCATAGCTGAAGAGACAAGCAAAATTAGCTTAGAGATGAACCAATTCGTTTTCGATTTTAATGATTATATGCAAGTTCGAAATATCCTTGACCAGATAAATCTAAATTTACAAACAATTATACAAATACTGGATGATCTACAAACAGCAATTACATTTGCAAGAATCAAAACTTTACACAACGGTCTCATTAAACCTGAAGAAATAAAATGGACCGTGCAAAAGATGCTTGAACACCACCCTGCATCACAGATTCCCTATATTCAGGAAGAAGACTTAACCAAATACTATGAAATCATAGACATTGATGGTTACTACACGAATCACACCCTTGTTTTTATTTTACATTTTCCTATTCTTCATTCCAAGTCGTTCACATACTTCCATTTATACTCCCTTCCAACTAATAATCACACAATAATCATTCCACCTGGTCCATACCTAGTCCACAACTCAGACCTTTTTCAATATATGGATGTACCATGCAAAAGAAGCGAATCCAAATCATTCATCTGTCCTGAGAAATTTCCACAAGAGAATGACCAGACTAATGACTGCATCATCCAAATTCTCCAGTTAATCAATGATGCTGCCCAATGCCAAAGTGTTCCCGTCACTGTCACTACAACGATCATTCAAAAAGTATCCGATGCACACTACATTGCCGTTTTTCCAAAGGCTACGAAAGTATCTACCCATTGCACCACCACTGAAATAGAAGTACTCGAAGGGACCTATCTAATTGAGTTACCGCCAGGATGTGAACTACGAACCAATAATGAAGTTTACATAAATTCCAAAACAACAATTAAAGAAGAACCACTAACATTACCCAAAGTCAAGACCACCAGTATTCTGAAGAACCACCCAATAGTCAAACCCCTAAAATTGGACAGAATTCCTTTAGACGAACTACACAAGTTATCACAGGAAGAAGAAAGGTTCCAATCCATCCTTCCAACACAAATGGACCACAGCTACATATGGACACCACCGATATATATACTGGTAGCAATCCTTTTAATTTTTGGTTTTCTCAAGCTACGCAAACTGAAAAAAGAAAAAGATGAGCAGAATCCAACCACAGCAGAAGACGTCCCTGACCAAAGCCCAGAGTCCTCAGAAACAGTTCACAGAGTTTTGTTCATCCCTCACAAAACTTCCCCAGGGGATGGAGAAATTACGATACATTAACCCCGATTGTCAGCAGTATAGCAGTTCAATAGTCCAGCCGATCAGCAGTTTCGACACATATTGCAGACAAGTTGTCATCAATTAATTTCATATAAATACTGTAAATTTTCATTTTAAAGTCAGTTGTAATTATATTAAATAAAGTGCTGTTACTCTGTCAGTTGTACCTTTAAAAGGGCCTTTTTAAAAAGTACCTTCGGGAGTGACAACCCTTAAGTAGTGTCTCCTGCAGTAATTTAAGTTTTCTTTAGGGTAATTTGCCAGTTCCTTTAATTTTAAAGATGTAATTTAATACATTATTTTTTGTATATTTTATTTTAAATAAAACCATTATGCCATACAAAATTTCAAACTTATACATTTTTGAATTCTTCTTTTCAAACCCTTTCCAACAAACTATCGCACGACCCCCATTGCTGTTTAAAAAATCTGAGGGGGTAGCTATCAAGTGAAGGGGATGAAAGGGGTGACAATTTTTTCTTGATACGCTGTAATTAGCAGATAGCTTATCCAATGCGTCTACACCGCCTTTGGTTGAATTGTAAAAGTCGATAATTTCAGGTAAATTGTTTTCACCAGTTTTTTCAATTATAGTATCATCATGATGCAATGTAGAAAAGACGATTACATTTTTTGACTTTTTTAGCACATATGAAACAGCCGTTATATCTTCTTTGAAGGCAAATTTTAAACTGCGAATTTCTCTTCCTCGTGTGTTCAGAAGTGCTGTTGGAATTTGCCTTTTGTTCTTTCTAACTGTCCCAACCGATGTAACATGATGAGTTTGAAGTAGATTGATCATGAGCGGATAACTGGTAAACCAGTTATCGAAAGTAATATTACGTTTAGTACCAAAAACTGGCCCAATCAAACTTTCAACTATGATTTGCGGATTGTTACTTTGTCGGAAAGGTTCTTCTGGCTGTGTGCCGACGTAAACTTCCATGTTTAGACAGTAGTAAGTTTTGACATCCACTAGCGCCACTTTTAAGCCATACTTCGCTGGCTTATTCGAAATGTATTGAAGAAATGACACACGTCCCCTGAACGATTCCAGTTTTTCGTACATTTTTGTACTCACAGGTTCGTAGAATTTTCAGTGCACAATCATGTTGAACTTTACGTAGTAAATAGTATAAAAATTAAATTATATTTTTATATTTAACTACTTGAAATTATAAATGTGTCAGGATCAATATAAAGCTGTGTGAGCTGCTTGGTATTAGGGCCGCACTTAAATGCAAATTTTGTCAAATATAAAAACAATATTTAAATTATGTTTTTGAAAACTTTTACAAACACCTACTCTACAATGCTTTTGAAGATGTGTCGCTGCATGGTTTTGATTTGTTTTCATGAGATGTAGTCTTGTCTTTCAAGTAACACGCGAAGTTTCTCACGACACTTTTATTCTTCACTGGATTGCACAATGCACATCTCGTAGCTAATGTTCAAGGCTCTAGGCATAGATTATTCGATCCTAAGGCCACTAAAACATTTATGTGGTATCCGTTAATCTTATCCGGTATTCCCGAATCGGTATCATTTTTATCTTCTTTATTGTCTGACTGAATTACTTAAGGTAATAGTTTGGTCTTGGAATATTACAAAAAAAAAAGAAATATATTACAAATAGGAAAAATATAATATTCCAAATTCTTTCTTGGCGGAGTTTATATTTAAACGAGTATATATCTTTGAACAATAATTTCTGATGTGTTTTTATAGTATAATTTTATATTTTTTATGTAAACCAATATTTAAGCAGTGTATCTAAAGAGTCAGTGGAAACGCAGCGAGTATAATATGGGAGTATAATATCTTAAATGATGATGTTCTTGATGTAATAATAAATTAAAAAGTCAAGGTAATGCAGATCCTAATGACCTCTTCTTTTAAATGTCTTTATGTTCTTTGGATACGTTTTATTTTTTATTAATGTTATCTGGTATTTAACGGGGTCTCGAAAGAGAAAAAATCTTTAGTTGTAACAAAACTTAATTTGAACATATATACGAGTGCATCCACTTTGTATATCTGGCTAAACTCATACTCTTTAGTTTATAATATTTAGAATTAGGTCTTGCCTTTTTATTTTTTTGATTATACTTTATATTATGGGTTATCTTCATTTGCTGTACATAATGCAAAAAGGGATAAAACATTCAAAACATAAAAAATAATCATGAAAAATCTGCAAAAAAGATTTTTGGATAATAAAATTGTCAGACAATGCGAAATCTAAGAACTAAGTTTTCATATGGGTTCATATTGGTTTACATAATCGATGGCTTGGTTTAAACTGTGGCTAACTACAATTTTTCCATTTTTGAGCTATTTACACAGTAAACCGCATCATTATTTTAAGTTTTGTCCAAATATGGCGAATTGCATTAATTTAAAAATTGGTGTCAGAATATATAAAACCATTAGTATCTATGTACATAATAAACATAGTTCGCAATTCCATATGTAGCTAGTAACACATAGCCACCTTTAGAATGGACATCTTTCGATGTAGGTGAAGTTAGAGCCATTTGTTTTATTATAACCCATGGTCTGTAGTCTGGCGTAGGAAGTGGAACAAGTATGTGTGTGTGAATAAATGGGATATCCCTAATAAGGAGCTTTCCGTTGAATGAAGGTACCCCCTATAAACGGGCTAGGCCTGGTGAATGGGAAGTATAGAAAGATGTGAAACGACCACGCTAGAACAGTTTTTGTTACCATAGCTCTCTGGGGTATCTGGGAATCTCTCCCAGGTATTCGGGAGACTAGGAATGGATAAACTGCCTCAGCGACCAAGAAGCAGCCTACCCAAGCTAAGGTGTGAGTTAATCGTGTCGATGACTGTATGGCCACAGGGTTTTATATGGCCGTGAACGATCCCCCTGGGGAACCAGGCACACTTCGTCGTATAAAGCCTTTCCCTGGTAATGAGGAGCTCTGCCAGGGGCGACCAATCTTTCCCTGGCTACTCGTAGGAACAACATGAATGTACAAAAAAACAAAAAACCAAAACCAAATTCCAAGGCTGGACCAAAACGTTCACCTCAGCCGGAGCTAAGAATGAACATCAATGTTCACCTCAAATTTCGGCCCAAGCGGGGAATGGACAAGGACCACCTCAGGAAAATCGGCCAAAGCGCCGCAGAATTTGTAGCGCCGAGGTAAAAAGAAGGAGAAAGGCCAGAGAGGTGATAAGAAAGGCACCCGCGGGAGCAGCTCATCCCTATCCAGCCTCTCCCAAAACACAAAGGTGAAGGTGCCCACGTCGGAGGCTAACAACGGTTCCACCTGCAAAAGAGGACAGGGACCGACAGCGCCTGGTTTGAAGCGCCTTCAACCAAGTACTTCCATGGAGGGCAAGCATAAGAACTCACGCAGTGGTGGAAACGGCCGGCGAAGAACATCCTGGCTCCGAAATCTCCGAGAATGGTATCAAGAGACCAGCGCTAATTTATTTAGAGCCGCCGTAAACAAAGTTATTATTGCCAATATGATCGCCAACGGTCGATAATCGGACAGGATACTGAAAGAAGAAAAAGATCAGATTGATAGCAAACCAAATTAATTGCAGAGGATTTTTTGCTCTGAAAACCATGTTGTGATTGAGATATTGAGCCTTTACATAACCAAGAAAGTTGCTTTACTATAAGACATTCGAAGAGCTTAAGGATCGCAGATTGTATACAAATGCTACGATAATTTTCAATATTGTCTTTCTGACCATTTTTAAATATAGAAACAACATAACTTTTTTTTATTCATAAACAAGGAAAAATAGAAGTTTCCAGAGATCTATTTAACAATATAACAAATGTAATTACACGGGTACTGACACACTTTTTAATAAAAAATTAGGCACGCCATCTGGACCAGCAATAAGCTTATTGGGCAGCTCATTTACGTCATTAAGAATATCAGTCATAGTAATTTTAGAAGGACAAATATTTGTACTAAAGTTGCTATTTAATGAATGGATAGGTATGTAAAGGTTGTTGTTATTTGGTGAATACACAGTTTGGAAGAAATTCATAAATAAATTAGATATATCTTGATCATTCATTGCAGATTGGACTTGATAAAATAAGGAGTTAAGTAGGTTATGACTAGATCGCTTATCATTGATGTACTTCCAAAATGATTTTGGATCATTTCTTAGGGCAGTATTTATATGTTTAATATAGTTGCTGAATCAAATTTCAGACAGTTGTTTACATTCTGCTTAAAGGTGGGAAAATCTAATATATTCATCATCAGAACGATTATTAACATAAATATGGTGAGCATATTTTTTCTCCAGAGTCAGTCTTCTAAGATCAGCAGAGAACCACTTGGGAAAAGTTGAAGTTCTATATTTCTTCAATGGCACAAAGTATGCAATTCCTATAGAGAGAATTTCGTAGAATAATTTTGTAGCAACATCAATATCATTAACCATACATATTTGCCAGTCTATGGAAGCAAGGAAGTTGTTAAGCGCAATGTAATCGCCATTTTAAAAATCATAAAACAATTCATCATAAACCAACTTATTTCTATTTGTTTCTTTCACACCGAGGTTTAAGCAACATTCATAGCATCCATATAATGGATGCTAGGATCTACAAGGGGATTACTTGCTTTTAAGACATTTAGCATCTAACATTAGAAATAACTAAATCTAAAAATAAATTAAGATTATTGGGAATATTATTATGTTAATCCAATTTTATAAAACAAATGGCTTGAGCAATATTCACAGCTGGATTATCTGCAGGACAATGCACCTTTACACCAAACGCATCATTCTCCCATGACGCATTGGGAAGATTGTAATCGCAAAAACATAGATATCCTGTGCTGAGTATTGCAGAACAAAATTTTCCACAGTTTGACAATGCCAGTTGTATACTTCGCGAGGTGATTGTAGAAGTATGTTAACACCACCGACTCCAAACTTGACTTGATTATATACGTTGACATAAGATATATATTTGCTCAACCCAATCTTCACGAATGCTAATGGTGTGTGATTTTAGCTTGTTGTTAACACTAGTACACCACCGTCACTCAACTTTGCACTGGTTCTTTGGGATTCTGGGATCTATCACATCAGTAGATACTAAAACCATCACATTTAATTTCACAATCAGTTTTGTTATTAATCAAGTTACTCTCCACTAAAATAATTATGTACAAGCAGCAGGAAATACTTTTCAGGATCTCGGAAATCTTTTTACGAATGCTTCCAACATTTTGATAAAAAACTGTTAATGGGAAGGATACTAGTTTTTTTGTAGTTTAACTTCACAAACTGTAGAAACACCACTGCGGTATCTAATGCATAAATATTTATCGCCAGCAGATTTTCTTTCCTCTAGTTTCTTTTTAGCTGCCTAGTAAGAGTCTTATTCAATCTTAATGTGATCCTTTGAGATTCTATAAACCAAAAATTATCTGAAAATCTATAGAGAATGAAAACGTCGATTGCCTTAGACATAGAGACACTTCTTAAATAAAACATAGCCCGCTCTACTTACCAATCCTAATCCCGAATACTGCAGTAGTGTAGTGCACGATTCACAGTACCATGTATAAAAAATGTAGCTTCATCGGAAAAAAGGATTTAATTGATGAAATGTAGATTGCGGATACATAAATCCTGCATAATTTCAGAAAATTGAAGACGACGATCGGTATCGTCGTCATTTAATTCCTGATGTAGTTTTGTAAGGATAATATTTTTCTTTTTTTAAAATAAAGTTTCACATTGTCTTCAATTTTAGGACGCCCAACGTTTGGAATATGTTTAACATGCCCAGTTTCTCCAAATTTTCGGACTATTTTACTTACTGTTGATTGGCTGATGGGTCTGTCTGGATATTTTGCGTTGAATAAATTGCATACCTCGTTCTGTGTTCTTTTTTATCTCCGTATCCGCTAAGACTTAATATTTCTATGCGTTGTGTTTCATTTAGGTGAGCCATAATTTAGTATTCAAAAGTAAAAATTACAATTGACAACTGATGACAATTCACAAAATCAAAACATTTACGTCAATAAATATTACAGTAACTAAGCCACTATCACTTGCTTGAATTAACATTTGACAAGAAGTTTCAGTGTTAATGAGATAACTTTTTGTGTCCGTTATTATTTTTACTCATTTTTGCTTTTTTAAGTATTTACTTCAGAAAGTCATGGCAGGATCCGATGGATGGTATTTGGAACATTTAATTTAAAATAATTGTTATGCATAATTTGGTTACTTTAAAGTACATTATGAATTAAATCATTAGTTGTAATTTAGTTGAATTTAAATTTAAAAAAATTGTTTTTGTACCCTTCAAAAAATATTTTAGTTAAAAATATAATGTCGTTAAATAGAGAATTAAATTCTCCTTCAAATGAGGTATCGCATTATACCAATTTCCATTTAAATAAATTAACGGTTATGTAACTACACCCACACCGGTGGCGTCATCCCTACTCCATGTACGTTGTAAGATGGGTATTTTGTAACAAAAATCTACCTGTTTCGGGATTTCCCTCAAAACTCGAAGGTTCTCGAAATAATGATAATATTGCATAATTTAGCCGTTCACTATATATAAGTACATATAAATATATATACATATATATATATATATATATATATATATATTATATATATATATATATATATATATATATATATATATATATATATATATATATCTTCTTTATTTTCTTCTTTTTATGTAGACATGCCTGTCTTTTCTTCAATGTGCCTCCAGTAAGTTGTAGTTCCATCGTTTTCGTGGTCTTCCTAGGATCGTCTTCTAACCCAGTTCTTGATGTTCTCCACCTTGTATCTACGTCGTATATCTGTACTTCTAGCTCTGTCCCATAGTGTTTTACCATCAATTTTTCTAAGCGTTTTTATCTCTGCTATTTGTAACATTATTTTTGTCCTCTATGTGTCATGTCGTGTTTCTACATGTTATTGGTCTGATAACTGTTTTGTAAATTCTGTATCTTGATAAAATATATATTGTTATGATTGTTTATTTTGACTTTGATTTTAATTTATTGAGCCAATAAAAAAATTATAATTTAATTGTTATCAAATGTAAAATAAGACTCCTTATATTACCTGTGTTCGATGGATTCAAAGATTTTCTAGTTGTCCTTTATCGAGATAGAGAAGAAGCATAATAATAAAAGGAAATAGTATATTACAAAAATTAAGTATTCTTTATTTTATATAAAAAAAAGAATAAAACAATTTTCAACATCTGCTGTTATCTTATCAATCAGCATACAAGAAAATAAATGAAATTTTTATAATAATAAGATTTTAAATCTACATAAAATTTATAATAAGTGAAAACCAATTTTTCTTAAACTTTCCTTTACTTGAAATAAAAAACAACAAAACTGTAACTTTTGATTAGTCAAACAAAACTCAATTCTTTAAATTTGAATGATAATGACCATGATGTCAACACAGATCCTTCACAGATACCAATTTCAATTGTACAAAACATTTACAGCTTTTTTTTTCTTATTGAATTGTATGTTGGCACATACCCAGAAAAAGTCCAGTCTCCTCAACGATGTGATCTCTCCTCTTTGACACCTCGGCTCCTTCCTAACGTCTCTTCAAACCTCCTGCAGACTACACAAAAACACCTGATTAACTTCTCCAAAAACTCAGCTACTTATTTATGACACAAGGACCTCTTTTTGTCAACTTGATGCCGTAAAACTACTTTCACATATACTTCACGAAATGCCCACGGTAGATACAAGGACCTCTTTTAATCTACTTGTTATCTCCTTCCGCAAAACTATTCACTTCTTTTCACAATGCCGGTATCCAAACTCACGAACCACACCCTATCTTCTAACAAACGACTGTTTCCTTCGATGGCCAAATTACAACTGCCTCTCCCCGTCTCCTAATCAGGCTAACCCCATTACCATTCAAAAACGACTATTCAATCAAAAGCTCAAATCTTGTTTACTACTGTTAATGTCTGTTCTAAAAATTCTGTGTATCGTTTGGGAAGACCAAATTACTGTTTCAGAGAAAGAATAAATAAAAATTGATTTTTCTATCCTCAGTCTGTTAATACACAATCTATACCTGTTTCCAAAGATTAGAATATGGTCATTTAATACACAAACAATGACAAGATTAACTTACAGGTAAAATTTCTTCTAATTCTACACAAAGGGGTTTTTTGATAATTTTGTTGGAAACGGAAAAGGTCGTTTGCCAAACAAATTCTATTCTTATCTACACTAAATCTTATCTTAAATTACTATATACATTTTGTTTATAATGATATCTTAAAATTTTATCTGACCGCGGAAACTTATCCGAACATATATAAATAACATAACAAACGTTGCCAACATCGGGAAGAAAAAAGCTCACAGTACCCAAATACAATTTGCAATGTATGGGACAAGAGTCAATACATTTTGTATAAATGAAAACTGGCTGCAAAAATAAACAAAATTATAGATAGAAACGCGAAGACTTTATACGAGGGGTTAACAGTTTATGTAGTAGTTACCCCAAAGATTTAGAAAATTCTGTCAAGAAACTACTACTGCAGAAAATAAGAATGTATTGAACAACTTAACAAATGTTAAGAAGAGAGAAAAAATTAAAAATCAATCAATAGATCAATTTGACATATGACCAAATCATTGACTAGTCGCTAAAGAACTGTAGAAGAAAAAAAAATGGGCCAACTCAACTGGTACCGCCCATTTGAAAATAAGACAGAAGATGTGCACATGAAAAACAAAAAACCAACATCAAAACCACGATAGCTGAACAATACTGTAAAAAATCTTCCTCATATTTTTTTGGTCTTCCTGGTGGTCTAGTGCTTGTTGGTCTTAAATCTGTTTCTATTTGGGCTAGTCTCTCACTATCTATGTATTGGTCTAACGTGCTGGTATAGAGATATCTTTTGAAGAAAATAAAATACGCCCAGCTATTTCCCTAGACATTGCAAAAGCATTTTGATAAAGCGTGTCACAAAGGCTATAAGTCAAAAGATTTTTAGTATTACCTACCTACTACATCCAGGTAATACATTCATACTTAAAACTCAGAACTTTTAGAGTCAAACAATTAAGCGAATATTCACAACAAAATGGAAAAAACATTTAAATAAAATGAATGAATATGTGTGGATGAAAAAAAAGTGTGAAATGTCTGTTGAAGAGGAAATTTCTATGCGACAACAATCAACAAATGCTCTTAAATGAAGAAAAACATTAAGGATAAATAAAAAGAAATAAAAGAAGGCATAAATAAATAAACAAGCCAGAAAAAAATAAAATATTAACCCCAAATTAAAAAAATAGAAATAACTAATATTGATAAAATTTTAAAGCAAACCCTGTATATTCTCCAATATTTTGTTTTTGCTTTAGCAATAAATCAAAAGAGTAACATTTACGGGTTTCACAACAATAGAAGACCGATGTAATGAAATACTTTAGTAAAGTTGGTCAGAAATAGTAGATCATATCTCTGATATTTTGACGAGATATTTTTTTAGGTTAAGCATATAGAAAAAGTCAATTAAATTGTTAGCATTATTTAATATCTTATTTTATAATGCGCTCTATCAACGTCAAAGTTTTTCAAGGTAGTTTCGTGGGATGTGTGAATATTATAGTCTGCTATAAACTATAAAATTTAATCATCAGTTGTTGATGGATTGGTTTAAATGAATATTAAATAAGTAAAAAAAAATAAATCACCAATAAAATTGCTCGATAGAGAGAAGACTACGGATATCAGTACTATTATTTGAGGTAAAGTCGATGTTAACATATTAAAAATAATTATTCCTGCATAATAATATGCATAGTTAGTTATACAATAGATCAAAAACTAAATAGGTATATATTATATATATATATATATATATATATATATATATATATACTCGTATATATAAATATTGTTTGAGTTTATTTCTTGAACCTTAATATAAATTTTTTAGTAGATTTTCTTGGGCTTAGGTTCAGAAAAAAAATTGTTTTGATACTAAAACATTTTTATATTTTTTTTTTCGGCGTTTCGGCAGAAAATACATGCCTTTTTCAAGTAGTAATATGGACTAAAAAACATTTTATCAAAGATATAATACGGTTTTAAAGTGAAACTTTTGACTTACCAAGCATGTAAAAATTCGTTTCTAACAAGTATACATAAACGTCACTTAAAAATAAGAATAATAAAAATTAATAAACGTCAATTAAAATAATCTTAAAAGCATAGGACAGACCCACTACATGTCACTACATGTAAAATGTATTTTAAATTGAATATGTTGTTTATTGATGTTAGTTTATCGTTTAAACAATCAGTTATTTTAACATCATAGGCGTTCTGAGATTATCTTTTTGTGTGTTTTTAAATTAGATTAAAATTATATCTTGTTCAAATTTTTGACATTTTTTTTATCATTTATTGCGTTATTATTCTTTTTGATTTGTATAGACTCTAGAAGCTCCCTCTACTTCCTGTTATGTTCACTTTTTAGGATCTTGGTTTTGTCAAAATCAAATTTATGTTTCTTTTCGTTTTCATGTTTTGTGAGGGCGGTTGATTTTTTTTGTCATATTTGTGCGAACGTATTCTTGAGTTAAGTTGCTGACTGGTTTGTCCAATATATACTCCATCACAATTCGAGCAGAGAATTTCATACACAACATGCTACTTTTTTAATAGAGGAGTTTTTTTTTTAGTCTTGTAATTTTTTTTTTTTTCAAAAGATTGTGCCCTTTATGAAGAACGGTACTGTTATGTTTAGACAGAAGATTTGCAATTTGTTCTGATATAACCCTTTTATACAGGGGAGAGATATATAGTTTTTCTTTACTGTGATGGCCTCATTGTTGTTATTGTTATTGTAAAATTTATGCAGTCGCGATTTTAAAGTATTGTTGATAAGGTGGTGTGGGTTAGTAATTAAGTGTTAGTACTGTTTTTGCTTTTTTAATGGCCTGAGGTCCGTTGATAGGATCGGATAATCTAATAGCTCTATCTGCGAGTCCGATAACTACAGATTTCTTTTGAGACAAGCGATGATGAGAGTTGAAATTCAGATATCTCGACGACCAGGTTTTTTTGGTGTACCATGAAGTAGTTACAGTTCTGTTTTCTCTATGTAAGGTCAGGTCCAGAAAATTAATTTGATAATTTTTTTTAACTTCTAATGTGAATTTAGTTTTTGGTGACAGTTATTGAATTCATTTAGTAAAATATCCATTTAATCCTCTGATGCTGCACTCAATTTTATTTAAAGCAATTTCCTCTAGATGCTCTAAAACTAATTGAGCGATGGCACTGGATATGCTAGCACCCATAGCACATCCATCTGTTTGTTGGAAGATTTTATTTTTATATAGGAAATAGGTTGACTTTAATGTTGTTTCGACTGCTAGTAGAAATTCTTCTAGAGGGATGTCTGTGAACACTTTGATTTCATTCCACTTGTTTTTAATAATGTCTTTCGCTAAAGCTATTGGAATATCGGTGTATAAAGATATCACATCGGGAGAAACTAATTTATAATTTGGAGGTAAATGTATATTTTTGAGTTTTAATTTCAGGTGATCGGCGTCTTTTAAATACTATGATTTTTTAAAGGTTTTTAAAAAGAGACTGAATGCATGAGACAATACCCTCTTTATGTGTTTTGGGCAGGCCGTATATTTTTGGAGGTACAGTTATGTATCTTGAGAGAATTAGCAGTGTTTGGTGGGATATAGCACATTTTTCCATCTATCGACTAATTCGTTATTTCTTTTTTGGAAAATATTCGTAGGGTCATTTTTTATTTCACGGTATGTTGTATTGTCATGGATAGAGAATCCATTTTACTGTCATAGTCATCGGACTCCATAATAATAGTCTTGTTCGTTTTGTCAGGTTTCAGAACAACTAAATTGGGGTTCTCATTTAAAAAAGATTTTGTCCTTTTAATTTTCTTTTGTAGTGTTTGTTGACTACATGTCTACGTGAACTTATGTTTACTACGATATTCTGACGATATATTCATCATTTGCCCTCAGGGAAGGGATACTTTGGTATCTTTTCAGACCCATTTGAATGGTATAAATCCTATTATCTAGTTCATGATACAGGTGGAAACTGATTCATTCCTACCGTTTCTTGACGTTATCCTAAAGAGCTTATTATAACTATAACGTTATCATAACGATATCATTAACGTTATCATTACTGTAACTATTTTTATAAGTGGGATAGGAGCATTGAAGAGAAACGAAATTGGAGAAAGATTAAAACTGTTTGTAGAGGAAGAAGAATTTACAATACTAAATACGGTGTTCAAACTACCACCAAAACGTTTGTATACTTGGGTTTCTCCTCAAAATCAACCAGGGTGATATGAGAAGACTAAAAGATAAGGAAATAAAAGAGAGGATTCTTTTAGAAAAGCTAAGTAACATGGAGCAAACTTAGTCATTAATCCAGAAATATAATCCAGAAGAATCAATCCAGAATATATGTGAAACCTATAACAAAATCAGAGAAAAACGTCTCATAGAAAATAAAGAGAAGAGGAAAAGTTGCATGGATGACAATATACTGCAACTCGTGGAAATAAGAAGAAAATTAACGAAAAACAACAAAAGAATGTACAAAAATATTCAGAGAAAAATAAGAACCAAAATACGAAAGGCCAAAGAAAAATGGTTAAAAACACAGTGTGAAGAGATAGAATTATTGGAATAAAAATACATCATCACATTATCACAGATAAAAATCAAGAATGCATATTGGATACCAGAACTCTTTGATGATAATAGGTCTGAACAACCTCCGTCCTACACATGTAATGACCATTTACCAAACACATCAGATAAAGTAGAAAAAGAAATATCACAACTAAAAGATGGCTAAGCTCCTGGACCTGGCAATGCATATGCTGAACACATAACGCTACTTAACGCCGACGGTACTCAACGAGTAACAAAAATATTCAATGACATATATTTAAACGGAGTAATACCAAGATCATGGCTGAAGTTAACGTTTATTACTCTACCAAAAACAAAACAAAATCCGTATCCTGCAATGATTTCCGTATTATCAGTTTAATGAACATTTTAAAGTTATTTCTTAAAATCATACATCAAAGGATATTATAGACTATGCGAAGAAAAAATTAGCCATACACAGTTTGGCTTTCGGAACGCAGTGGGTACGAGAGAGACTCTCTTTAGCATACGAATGCTATTTCAGCGATGTGTGCGAGTGGAAGAGGAAGTGCTAGGAAAACATCTGGTAAAGGTGCATCTTTCTCTCCAATGGCGCTACAGCCCAAATCGAGCCTTGGCCTCCTCCAAATTATGCTTCCAACCTTGCCTGTCGATCTTCTCCAGGTTCTCATTTCTTGCAAATAGTATTTCAGTGTATTTACCTTAAGAGACCATGTCAGAGAAAAAGTTAACCCATGGCGTCAATGCTGGTAAATGACTGGTTAAAATCCAACAGCAAAGTTGTAGTATGAGTAGAAGAGGAAGTCCCAGGAAAAACATGTATTAAAGGGCCTATTAGAGATACCAAGGGCCTCCTTGGTGATAAAACGATGAGGTGCAACAGAAGGTTAGAGAAAAGAAAGAGGCTAGAAAGAGGTATGACAGGCCTAAAAGAGAGGAAGATAAGGATATATACAAGGTCGTAAAGAGAGAAATAAAGCGCCACTGTAAAGGAAAGATTGTCTGTACAGCTGTATGAAGAGTTAAAAACACCCGAGGAGATAAAAAGGTTATACAGCATTGATAAAGCAAAGGACAAGTCATCAAAGGACTTGACCTACGTGCGGCAGATTAAGAGTGCGGAAGAGTGCTAAGAACCGATCTAGTAATAAAGCAAAGATGGTATGACTACTTTAATAAGTTGCCAAATGAAGAACACCTGAGGAGAGACAGAGGTTGCGTAATCCCAAATGAGAATGTAATACCGGGAATAACGAAATATGAAGTTGTCGAGGCGTTAAATAGGACAAAAAACGGTAAGGCAGTGAGACCTGATGAAATATTTGTGGAGGTTTGGAAGGCTCTAGGAGAGAAAGGAGTTGATATTTTGTGGCAAATGATGAGTAGGATGTATGAGGAAGAAACGATACCCAATACATGGGGAGATAGTGTCATGGTATCATTATTATATAAAGATAAAGATAAAGGGGACATTCAGGGCTGTAAAAACTATGGAGGGATTAAGTTTATGTCGCACACAATGAAAATTTGGGAAAGAACTGTAGAGCAAAGGTTAAGAAGAGAGACATTGATAGGATAAGAACAGTTTGTGTTTATGTCAGGAAGGAAAACAACAGATGCCTTGTTTTCGTTAAAACTACATTTGATATTTATCGATCTTGAAAAGGTTCCGACACAGTTCCTAGACAAGAGCTATTGAGACGTATGGGAGAGAAATGGGTTGCTGAGAAGTACGTAAGGCTCGTGAAGGATATGTATGAGAAAACATACACCAAAGTAAGGACTGCTGTGGGATTGACGGAAAGTTTTCCAGTGACGGTTGGTTTACATCAAGGCTCTTCACTCAGTCCTCACCGGTTTAATCTTGTTATGGATGTATTGACAGAGAAAGCAAGGGAGGAAGCTTCTTGGTCAATGCTCTTTGCTGATGATATCGTGTTAGTAGAGAAGAACAAAGAAATGTTGGAGAAGAAGTTAGAGCGTTGCAGAAAGGCTATTGAAGCGGAAGAAATTAAGGTTAGCAGGTCAAAAACGGACTATATGTGGTTGGGAGGAAGAGGAATGATTCTTTTTCTTCTTAACATGCCATACACCAAAGTGCGTAGGCGACTATCTCATTACTAGAATTCTGTTCTTGGCGGCGTGACACAGCTCGCCTGTATTGTGTATTCCTGTCCATTCTTTAATATTTCTTAACCAGGATAATTGTTTGCGGCCGGCTCCTCTCCTACCTTCGATCTTCCCTTGTAGGATTAACTGTGGTATTTCATATTTTGCTCCTCTCAATATGTGCCCAAGGTAACCAATCTTGCGTTTTTTAATTAATTTAAAGAGTTCTCTTTCCACGCCGGCTCTCTTAAGGACGTCATCGTTTCGAACTCTATCCACCCAAGGTATGCGCATCATTCTTCTTAATGACCACATTTCAAATGCTTCAAGTTTGTTGATAGATGTTTTTTTCAAAGTCGACGTTTCCATGCCATAAAGCAAGATGGACCATATGTAGCACTTGACCATTCTGTAGCGTATTTCGAAATGTAGGTTTTGATTACATAGGAGCGGTCTGAATTTCACAAAAGCTTGTCTTGTCATTTGTATTCGGGTTTTTATCTCTTGTTGTGGATCCGATTGGTCATTGATTGTGGTGCCAAGGTATTTAAAAGTTTTCACGCGTTTTATGCGATCGTCACCTATGCATATTATCGGGTTTTCTGGAGGTAAAGAGGATGGAGGTAGCTGAATTAAAAATGTTACGGTGGATATTAGGTAAGACTATAAAGGACAGAATCAGAAACAACTTAATTAGGAGAAGAGCCGGGGTGACTACAGTCTCAAAAAAGATTCAAAAACAAAGACTGCACTGATTTGGTCATGTCAGACGTAGAGATGAAAACTATGTGGGACGAAGAATAGAGCTGTTAGATGTTAATGGAAGAAGAGATAGAGGAAAACCAGGGAGAAGATATAAAGACTGTGGGGTAGAGGATTTAAGACAGAGAGGTTTAGGTGAAGAAAACCTCATGGACGGAAATAAGTGGTGAAGAAGAGTAAGGAACAACAACCTCTAAAAAGAGAAAAGCTAAAGAAGACAAAGGAGAAGTTTTCTAGTGATTTGGTTGGGTCCTTTTTTCGTTTGATGTAAGGTGCATTTGTGACCAATTCTTAAATTTTCTTCTGGAATTGGCTTCTGTTTATAATTTCAGGTGCGTTGTACTTGTCAGCTGATAATAATATTATAGATGATAATAGATAATAATCTTCTTTTAGAGCTTTGGCAGCTTTTAGGTTCTATTTACTAACATTTTCTTCTGACTTTTCCAGTTCCTTTTTATATAGTACTCTATATTCTTTCTTTTCAGGTGTTGGTAGTAGTTTTTGGACTTCCTCAACTGCACTGATTATGTCTAGTTTTGAAACTGTTGGGATTGTTACAGCAAAATTTAGATCTTTTGGGAGCATCATGTTTCCTGTTGCGTTTAACTGTATTTTTGATTGATTGACAAATTTTGTGCTGTTTGCATTGTGTCGTACTAGGTTATGAT
The DNA here is from genome assembly GCF_040954645.1 of Diabrotica undecimpunctata. NCBI lineage: Eukaryota > Metazoa > Arthropoda > Insecta > Coleoptera > Chrysomelidae > Diabrotica > Diabrotica undecimpunctata. Next base: position 45,706,308 of record NC_092803.1, on the reverse strand, counting down.
ATTTGTTTTTGTGTGTGTGATTCTTTGTCTATTAAGTATATCTGTTTGTGTATACTACGTGTCTGCAATGTGTTATTGTAATAAAATCAGAATTTTAGATTTTATAATAGAGAAAGTTTTCAATACTTACAATTTCCTGTTTTAAAAAATACAAATTAAACTTGGGATACTAAATCTTCTCCCCTATTATGGCTAAATTGGTTCTGTGCAAACTTATTTTTAATCTTCTGCTTGAATTTAGTAAATCTTCAGAACTTCTTTATAGTTTCAGAACCTTGTTAGAATATTAGAGATTTTATAATTTCCTCCTTGACATCCACAAATATTTGTTATTTATATATTTTGAGTATTTTCTATTTTTATTCCTATTACATTCTATCCTATTGTAGAAATATTTTATACATTTTTTGCTTATTTATATAAGTATATAATTATATATAGTTATATTACCTTTGTCCTTTTTAAAATTCTAATATTTGATACTGTCTAAAATTCAATATTACCAAACAGTTTTTTTAAACTAGTGTTGTCAGTTTGTAAATAATAATAATATATTTGAACTAAAGTAAATACTTTGTGAAAAACTTATTTTTTTTTGCTTGATTTCTTTGATTTCTTCAGTTCGATTCATGACATGAATATTGTGGGGCCCTTACGAAACCCTTTAAAAAAGTCAAATATAAACATATTGTGTACAAAAATAAAAGAAAATTAAATTGAAAATGTAATATTAGTGGAAAATATCATCAATATTCACAAAATACAAAAAAAAAACCGATATAAAACTGATTTTTCTTTTAAGAAACAACTCGTTCTTTAACTTAATTAGTTCCGCTATATCAACGTTTATTTTTTATTAACTACTAGAGCATACCGTATACGTCATCTTTATGATCTTTTAAGTAAAAGTAAATCAACACTGTGAAAATTTTTATATCCTATTTTTTTTTTAAGATTCAGGAAGTTAAAATAAATATTGAGGCTGTCAGAAGAAATACAAGAATGTAAAGAACATGTTTTAAATTCAAAGAAAGATAAAGCAAGTTGGACAAAGTCACTAAATAGCTTGTTAATAATGCATATTGTACCTAGTTTGACCTTGATCCTGGATGGGAGATGTTATAAACAAGAACTTGCAATTAACCAGTATAACCATAGTAATATAATATAATAAATATTATTGCACAGTTTCTAAAAAAGTTTAAAAAAGCAATATTAAGTCCAATTTTATGTGTGAAAGTGTCATTTAAAAAAAGGGATCCTAGTGTGAGCGAAACTCTCAGACGTGAGTGTTCCAGGATTAAGTTTGTAATGAGACAAGTATATTAAGTGAATTCACCTTGTATAATAAATAATAGGTTATTTGTATATAATGCCTATGTGTGTTTGAATTGTATATGTTAAGGTTTCTGTCTTTGTTAATAAAAATCTTTGCCTATTATAGGCACCTTTTTTAGGTAAATCCGAGCTCAACTTATATCTCTGCACTAGAAGTGTGTGGCTTGATTAAACATAGGAAAAATAAAAAAAAAATAAATGGCGCTACAAAGAAAATCAGTAAGAAGTGAAAAGAAAAAATTTGTTTCAAAAAAATATCTAATATGAGATGCTAGAAAGATACATAACAGTATCTAAAAAGCTGAAAATAATTCGGTAATAAAATAAACGAAAAATACGTAACAGATAACACAGAGTTCTGGTATACTACAATATCTAGAAATGGAAAGAAACGAAAAGAGTGAAGAGAAAGCACAAAAAGGCAATCATTGATAATATACATAAATATAAGAATAGGGAAAAGTACTAAAAAAAATTATGAAAACCGACAAAAATATAACAAATACAGTAACTGAAATAAGAGAGGATGAAGAATACCAAGAAAATGAAGAGATAAATATGGAAGAAGTAGAAGAGGTAATAAAAGAAATTTAAATAGGAAATGCCGGCGGTGCTGATGGGAAAAACCAGAAAAGGTAAAGTGGCTGGAAGGGAAGGAAAGAAATCGCTCGTGGAGTTATATTGCAGCTTATTTTAAATTTTCAAAGACATAGTTTTAAGACCGAAAAAATTTTAAAAGCATTTAGTGGTCTAATAATGATAACATTTTAAGTGGTTACGGAGGTTGCTATTTATACTGGTTGCTGGTCTAACAATGAAAAAACAGTATTTGTGGGGCTTTACCCCATTAAGCCCTCTAGTAATTAAAGGGCTTTATTGCTTTGTAAAATATTCTCAATGACAATAAACTTTTTCATATATTTGAACCAATTTTCGAAACCCTTTTTCCACTAAGATTGAGGTAATTATTTTAAAACATGAGTTTTGAACGCTTTAACTGCTCCTTCGGGCGTCGAAAATCGTTAACCACGCAATTTATTTTTGATGTGCGGGCATAAAAAAGTCATCGGATGCCAAATCAGGACTGTACGGTGAATAACTCGTTAATTCGAGGTTTTTGTCCGATCAAAAACTCCGTTGTGTAGGCTGATGTGTGTTACTTGCATTATCGTGGTGAAGAATGATTCGTTTGTTCTTATTCTTTTTCCGAATTTCTCTGGAAACTTCTGGCAAACAAATGGTTGCATACCATTCAGAATTGACCATCTTAAGATAGATCCATGATTCGTCACCTGTGTAGATGTTATATATATATATATATATATATATATATATATATATATATATATATATATATATATATATATATATATATATATAAATATATATCGTAAAATAAAAAAATAAAAATAAAAAAACTTCGTAAAATAATTATTATTATTAAATAAGTTATTTACCTATACTGCCTATATATTGCTTATATGTTGCCTATATGTTACCTGTATGTTAAAATTTCTGCTTTTGTTAATAAAAATACACTCGCGATCATAAAATCCGGGTCACCTTGAAAATCGCCGTTATTTCATTTTTAACGAGCTTTATCGTAAATAATAATAACACAAATACAAACTAATGCATGTTTCTGAGAATTTTTGTCCGCTTAGCGGTTTCCTTTGTAATAAAGAATTTCAATAATGCCGATTTCGCGGAAAACTATACACTTCCCAAAATGAACGATACCTGTAACTGCCGCTTGTTTTAAATGTCGCATTTGTGCTTCGACTTTCTGTTCAAACGCAACAAACAAACGTTTATTATTGCCACCATTAGTGTTTATTAGTGTCATTATTAGTGTTTATTATTGTTTATTTTTTGCCAAAAATTCCTTGACTGTTGTTGAAACGGTACGCATTGTTGCGTTTGTGGAAGACGGTCACACTCAACGGCAAGTCGCAAGAACTATTGGCGTAAGCCTTTCTACGCTTCAACGAGTGCTTTAACGCTTTCAGAAGACGAGTTTGCTAACCAGACGACCTGGCTCTGGACGAAGAAGAACGACCACGGCACGAGATGATGTGTTTCAGCTGCGGTTATGCATCGAAATTGCCTACAGGAAGTACGAAATTGCAATGTTAGCTTTGCAACAGTCAGGAGAAGACTTCGTTCTTCTGGACTATAATCTCGGGTAATGGCTGCAGGACCGCAACTTGGCCGTCCGCATCGAGTTGCACGACTAGCTTTTGCTCGACAATACGCGCATTGGGGAATTAATGATTGGAGCAAAGTGTTATTCTCAGACGAATCCCGTTTCAGCCTAACTGGATCCAATGGACGTGTAAGAGTTTGGAAGAAAACTGGTGAACGATTTTCACAAGCCTGCATTGCTCCAAGAATGCCATTTGGTGGAGGCTCGGTCATGGCTTGGGGAGGTGTATCTTCCGACTTCCGCACAGAATTACCCTTCATCAAAAATGGGTCCTTAACTGCACGAAGGTACATTACGGAGATTCTGGAAGAACATGTTATGCCCACCATGACAGGGCTTGGAGAAGACGCGGTTTTTATGCAGGACAACGTGCGACCGCAGGTTGCCAGGATCAGTATGCAATACTTGGACAAGGTTGGAATTACGAGGTTACCCTGGCTAGTTAGATCTCCGGATCTGAATCCCATCAAACATCTTTGGGACGATTTGAAAAATGTTTTCAAACTCATACACCTCCTCCTAACAACGCAAAGGAGCTTAAGGATCTGTTAGTAAGATAGTGGAATAACATATCACAACATGTAATCTGGAGAAAAATTGACAATATGCCCCGTCATCTGCAAGAGTTTATTCGAGCAAGGGGAGCAATACAATACACAATTAGTCATTGAAATTCCATCGATGTTTTACCATGCTCTGTATTTTTCATTTTTTCTTTCGTATGTCTGTTTCAACAATTTGGTTTGTTTTCTGTTTTTCAATAAAACCAATAAAAAAACCGTTTTTTCTTTCCTTTAAAACAAACATTGATGACAAATAAAAAATACGTTAGCCTAAAAAAAAGGTTATTACTGCACCAGATGCAAAAATATTCAAGAAACTTGAAATTTTGTTTGTAATGTAACCCGGATTTTATAATCGCGAGTGTATCAAATCAAATTAAATCAAATTCTTTATTGTCTTTCTGACAAACATAGTTTGTATAGAATTAGTCATAAATATACATTGCTAAAAACTAAACACTAAATTAGGCTAAACAAGACATGAAATGAATTTAAAAGCTAAATGAAATATAGCTAATATCTAAGATCTAAAAAATTCTTCGACTATATAAAACACTTTTTCACATAAAAATTGCCTAAGATTCCTCTTAAATACATTTATTGAACTGGTGGACTTTACAACTGTGGGTAAATGATTAAACACTTGTAGCCCGTATACCCTGGGCGATTTAAATTTAATGTTACCTTTTGAAAATGGTATATAAAGTTCATTTCAATATCTAGTATTTAAATTATGCATACCACCACTCGTTTAAAACTGATGTTACTGATGAAGTTATTAAAAATAAAAACACATAATTCAAAAATGTATAGACACGCCAATGTCAAAATTTTATATTTTTTCAAATATTCTCTACAACTAGTTAGTCGGGAGACACCAGCGACACAACGCAATATTTTCTTTTGTATGGCGAAAATACCATTTGAATAACCAGACATACCCCAAAAACATATCCCGTATCTTAGCTTGGACTCTAAGAGTGCATAATAAATCATAATTAGCTGATTTTCCGTCAGAACATATTTTAAATTTCTAATTAGATAGTTAATGGAACTCAACTTCGAAACAACCACTCCACAATTCAACTTTCAATCCAAACTTTCGTCAATTGTTATTCCCAAAAACTTGCCTGACGACACCGTAGCTATTTGCGTGTTGTTAAAAATAAGCTGAAGATTTCCCAGGTATTTTTGTTTACTGTAAAAATGTATAACTTGCGTTTTTTCTGCATTAAGATGCAACGACTTATCGCAAAACCAAGAATATAAAGATGAAAGAAAATCATTACATTGATGTTGTAGGATTACGTTGGATTTGTTAGATAGAATAATTGACGTATCATCCGAATATATAGTGAAATTTACCGCTCTGTCCACTTGTACGATGTCGTTAATGTAGACTACAAAGAGAATTGGTCCTATTATAGATCCTTGGGGAACACCCATGTTTGTAGTAACAAGACTAGATCTACAACTGGTCACACAATCCTCGATCCTCATCTGCAGGCTCACATATTGTTGTCTATTGTTTAGAAATGACATAATCCACTGTAAAGAGTTTCCTGTAATACGTATCTGTTTTAGTTTTTTAAATAATATTTCATGGTTGACACAGTCAAATGCCCTACTAAGATCACAAAATATTCCAATAGGACATTCGCCTGCATCAATCAAACTGGTTAAATGAGCATAAAATGCATGGACTGCCGTATTAGTAGATTTATTTTCTTGAAATCCATGTTGATTTATAGTTTCTGTTATAGTTTCTCTTAAAACCGTTCTGTGATCTGATACAGTGTTGTCAAGTACACATGACAAACCGGAGTTCGAGAAATTTACAAATACATTATCTAACGTTGTACCGCTGGTATCCGTGACCCTAGTTGGCCAATTGACAAGATTAAAATTAATATTAAAATTCAGTAAAACATTGAGTAGATTAATATGGCCGTTAGTCATATGTCTGGTATCTACATTAAAATCACCACATATTACAAAACGTATATTTGGTTTATATAAATAATTTAAAATACCTTCGAGGTTATTCAAAAAAATACTTAAATCACCAGATGGTGATCTGTAACAATTTAATATAACATATGAGTTATTTTTCTTGTCTTTGAAAAAAGTAATACAAAATTCAGAATGTTTATCAACACAATATTGCTTTATCCTAGAGTTGAGTTTTTTAATAAAATTAAGACCTTTTCGAACCCAAATTCCTACGCCTCCTCCTCTTATTGATTTATCTCGCAAATAACAACTTGCTAGGAAAAAATCTTCAATGTTGACGTTCCCAATAGAATCATTTGATTCCCATAATTCCGTTAAACAGATAATATTTATGCTCTTATGAGAAGCAAGTTCTAAAATAACATCACAAATTTTATCACTATTTATGCTTTGAATATTTAAGAGCATTAAATTTGGATTAAAACTTACCCCTGATTTTGAGGTTGCCCCCTTAGGTATAAAAAACTATTTACACAAGCGTTCTTAGGCCATACTGCAGGATCCATTGCCTTCTTGAAGTGTTCTTGGTGATGATGACAGGAATTCATCCCCTCACAAATGACCTCTGGAAAATGAGGCTTTAGATGCTGTACAATAGAAGCCGCTGTTGCAGTTGGTTCTATTCTGTATACGTGGAGATCCACGAATTTAGGAGTACCTTTTATCGTGGTATTTGTACTTGTGCCTACAATAGCTTGTCTCTGTCTTCTGCTTCTATGACGAACTTCTTCCCATCTGCCGTTGTCTGAAGAGCTGCCTTCTCCCAGGGAAACTATTGACGTCATAAGTTTTTCTTGTTTCGTGATAAGATCATTTTTCTTATTGGATGGTTGAGGAATCGATGTAGAGACGGTAGTTGACTTACATTTACCTTCTTTTTTTTTCTGTAACGTTTCATGATTGTTTTCAATTTCACGATTGTCTTCTTTCTCCGTAGATTTACAGACATTAGTATTATGAGGTTTTGTCTGAAGATTTGGCAACGATCGAACTAGAAGGTGCATTTGAAGGAATATTTTTCGATTTTAACAAATATCGCCTATATAGCCGCCATTTTTTAAATTTTTGACCTATAAATGCTAGCTTTGAGCTGTGCTTTAAGTGGATATAAGTGGCATGTGGTACATAAACTGATTACTTACCCCCACACATATGAAAAGGGACACCGATAGTGATGCGGTAACTAAAAAGTGATACATTTATCTGCTGTAACACTCATAGTTTACACCAGGATAGTAGAACAAAGAGGTAGACGATACAAAATAAAATAGGAGAAGAACAAGCTGCTTTTAGGGAACGAAAACGAATAAATGTCAGTATATACTTACACAATTAAAAATAATATAGAAAGGAACATTATAGACAGTTACCTTTAATTCGTTTCTTGTCATGTTAGACCGAAGTGATTTTAATATATATATTATGTGCAATATGCGGTTTCGTATTCATTATTGTATTACTTATTTTATATAATATGTAAATATGTGTAAGAAATAATTATTACGGTGTAAGTTATTTTAATAAAATGTAATTTCAAAATTCAACTTGACTTTCTCTGGTAGCGTTAGTGACCTGGAATGTTTATCAATCTTATATTACTATCTACTAATATTATCTACTATATTAAGAGAAAAGCTTCAATGATACATAAAAAATAAAATGTAAGATTATTAAAATTGATTTTGGAAAGGAAGGTTAATCTTTATGTCAATATGTCTATTTGTGCCTTGTACATAGTTGCTATTGCCGATGTCTGTACTTTTCAAATCCTTTGAAAAGTGTAGTTTTCGGCTCTTTGAAATATAGTGGTACATTTTTTTGTAATTTTGTTTAATGTTTTTATTGTCACGTTACACCAACCTTTTAAGTTTTTTATGTAGGAATATTTCTTCCTTCCTGTGCCTCGACCTGTACATTTCTTTGCAAAATTAGTTTAAAAATGTATTATTTGCTTTCCCCAAGGATATGGCCAAGATAAAGCATTTTTGTTTCGTAAGAGTCTTCGTAATGACCACAATTCCAATACATCAATATGGTTCAGTGTTTTAACCTTAGGAATTAGTGTCATAAAGTAAAATACACTTCACAACACATAGTTAGTTTAAGTGAGAGGCTGCCAGCTAATGGGAAATTTTTAAATTTGACAATTGTTGTTCATGCATAATGGATTCTAAAAACTTCTTCATCGTAGTTCCATTTTTCATTGAATATGGCACCCAAATATTTAAATGATGGTATATTATAAATGATTTTATAATATTATTTCTATCTATATATGCCTATATCGGTTTTCAAGATGGTATTGACTATGGACCGTAGAATTATTACCATGAATTTAGTGTGTAGGATTAGTGTGTGGGATTGATCATCATCATCAGTGGTGCTACAGCTCTAGTTGAGCCTTGACCTTCCCCAGTCTATTTCGCCAGTCGTTTCTGTTCATCGCCAACCGTTGCCAATTTGCCGCGCCGATTTTCCTTGCGTCCTCGTCCACACCGTCCCTCCATCTCAGTCGTGGTCTGCCTCTACTCCTATTTCCCACTGGGACCGATAATAGAGTTCGTCTGGGTGGGTAATTTTCATTCGCTCTTGACACATGTCCAGCCCATCTAAGCCTACCTATTTTTATGAAGGATATTACATCTCTACCATTTACTATTTTTTTATACTTCTCGTACAATTCGAAATTATATCGCCTTCTCCAAATACCATTCTCACAGAATGCGCCCATTATTCTTCTTAGTATCTTCCTTTCGAAGACGAGCAGAAGATTTGCGTCTGTTTTGGAGATGGTCCATGTTTCTGACCCATATGTCAGCACTGGTAGGATGAGTGTTCTATATATTATTAGTTTGGTTTTCTGGCTTAAATTTCTGTTTTTTAGCTGCTTGCTTAGTCCAAAATAACATTTGTTTGCTAGCAGTACCCTCCGTTTTACTTCTTCAGATGTGTCATTATCGTTTGTTATGAGAGAACCCAAATATGTAAACTTATTTACTACCTCAAAATTATATTGGTCTATACTGAAGTTTTCTTCGGCGTTTCTAGCTCTATCTCTGTTATTTGGAATAGATGCTAACATTTTGGTTTTTTCCTCGTTTATTTTAAGGCCCATATTTTGTGCGGCTGTCAAGAAGGTGGAAGTCATCTCTTTAAGTCCTCGTGTAGTACGTGCGATCAAATCCAGATCGTCAGCGTAAGTCATAATCTGTTCCCCTATTGTGTAACTCGGCATCTCTTATAGTCTTTTCTAACGCTATATTAAAGAGAAGGCACGCCAGCGCGTCTCCCTGCCGTAACCCTGCATATGTTTCAAACGCTTGTGACATATCGCCTTGTATTTGCACTCTGCAGATCACTTTACTCATAGTTGTTTTTACGAGCCTTATTAATTTATGGGGAATGTTAAGTTCATTCATGGCTTCGTATAATTTACCTCTTAGGACGCTATCATACGCTGACTTAAAGTCCACAAAGAGATGGAACGTGTCAATATTAAATTCATTGGTTTTTTCTAAGATTTGACGTAGCACAAAAATCTGGTCAATTGTTGACCTACCTGGCCTAAAACCGCTTTGATACTCACCAAGGATTTCTTCCACGTACGTACTTAAACGGCTGTACAGGGTGTTGGAGAATATTTTGTACATTGTATTCAGAGTGTGGGATTGATATCAAGTCCAAAACGTTTACCAATGGCTTTAATCGTGTATAATGTGTACTAAAGATCTTCTAAAGTTGTTCTAATCGATGTTACCGTCTCATTTAGCCTCGAACATCTACCGCTGAATTATTATTATTATTATTATACATAAGCAAGGACTAAGTCCCTATTATGCCCAAAAACAAAAATAATTCATTAGTAACCTACTAGTAAATTACAAAATTCTTCTTCTTAAAGTGCCTTCTCCATTACTGAAGGTTGGCTATAACTACAGCAAATTGCTCTCTATCTTAGTTATAGGAAGTCGTAGGAAGTTGTATTTTTGTCCTCTGTAAATATGTCCTAGATAACTCGGTTTTCTGTTTTTTACAATATTTAGGAGTTCTCTCTCAGTACCCATTCTTCTTAGCACCTCGCTGTTGGTCACGTGCTCTGTCCAAGAGATCTTTAGCATCCTTTAAAAAACCCACATCTCAAAAGCTTATATACGCCTCATACTTGTAATTCCAAAAGTCCATGTATCGACTTCGTATAGTAATATGGAATAAATAAACGTTTTTACAAATTGGTATCGGATATCCAACGAAAACGTAGAGTTTATTAGGAATTGTTTCATTCGTTAAAATGCGGACCTAGCATATTCTATACGAGCACGTATTTCGACCTCGTGGTCAAGGTCGTTTGTTATCCAGCAACCAAGATACTGGAATCTTTGTACTGGTTCTAGATGTTTGTTATATATACAAATATTAAGGTCGACTTTTGGTGCATGTGTAACAGTCATTACTTTTGTTTTATTTGTGTTTATATTTAATCTCAAGCTATCTCCCTCTCTAGTTATGACACTCAAAAGTCGTTGTAAACCCTCAGCACTGTCCGCAATAATGACGGTGTCGTCTGCGTATCTTAAGTTTACAAAATTTAAAGTTTAATTACAAAATTACAAAAACAAAATAACAAAATTACAATTTTTTTTTTAAAGAAAAACAATAGTTTAACTATAATATAAATCGGTCAAATCTGTTTTTGAACGAGTTGGTAGAGAGAGCAGAGACAATTATTAAGGTTATTCCAGCACTCAAGGAGTCTATTTAGTAGAACGTTATGTCTTGACCTTGTAGAAAAGTTTTCTTTCTTTAGTTTAAACTAATGACCTCTGAGGCTTTCATCTTGATTTATGGTAAATATTTCACCGAGATTTCCAAAATTGAATTTTAAATGTTGTAATTAAGTCTCAACGTTGTCGGTTGTTAGGTTAGCCATACTAAGTCTTTCTGCATAAGAAGGTCTTTTCGGTCCCAAAGCAATTCGAGTGGCTTTTCTTTAAACGTTTTTCAACAAAGTCTTCTCTCAAACCAAATCAGGATACCACGTTGGTCCATAAGTATGGGTCTTACGTAAAAAATGTAAAGTTTACAAAATTTTTGCATTGAAACTCTTGAAAAACACCTTCGAATAAGAGACAGTCTAGAGTTCGCACGTTTACAAATAGAGGTAATATATGGTCGGACCAAGTTAGGCTGCTGTTGACGATAACACCAAGGTCGGTATACGAGAATACAGAATCTAATGGCTGCCCGTTAACAAGTACGCCACAAGTGGGTTATTTTTATCAATTCGAAGCACTACACATATTTTTGGATTAGATTGGCATATATTTTTGTGTCATCAGCGTAGAACGATATTTTACTTGAGACGTAATAAGGAATATCGCTGGTATAAACCGTAAAAAGCAGAGGTCCAAGTACAGAACCCTGAGGCACTCCACTTTCCAATAACCTGTCCTGTGAGAAAGATTTGCCAACTCTAACTTTGTGATGTCGATCTGTCAGGAAATCATCTATCCAATGAAGTAAATTATCGCGACCTCCGAAATGTTCTAGCTTATGTAAAAGTCTGCGCAAAGGTACACGGTCAAAGGCTTTCTAGAAATCTAGATAAACAACGTCAATCGGCTGCGAACTGTTGAAGGATGACGTCCAGTCGTTAACACAATGTAGGAAATTGGTTAGAGTAGAGCGACTAGAGACAAATCCATGTTGTTGTGTTGGAATAACATGTTCCTAGAGAAAGAATTTGGTCATCAGCCTCGGAAATAATGGCTTCCACAACTTTACCAACTACTGGCAGCAAGCTAATCAGACGATAATTGTTGGGGTCGAGTTTGTTGCCTTTTTTAAAAAGAGGGCAACGGATGCTAATTGTCAACTAGGGGAATATAGGAAAATATAAGTCTCCTTTCCTTGTTTCCATCTCCATCTATCCTGCGTCGCTCTTATTCAATTCTCTACGATTCTGATATATTTGTTGTCTATTCTTATCACGAGTAATCTCTTTGGTAGGATATCGTATTTAACGTGGTCGAAGGCTTTCTGATAATATATGAAGCATAGGTACCTTTTACATTATAGAGCAGGGTCTTCTAATGGTGGCTTCTGATTCATGGTAAATAAAAAAAATACATACAAAGAATACACTTACGATTAAAAACATTAGTTCTAGAGTTAGATATCTTATCTAAAAATTAAACGAACAAATTCGATTGAACATCATTCCAGTATACCCACCTACAGATGCCTACAAAGACAAAGAAGTTGAATGGTTCCTCGAAGACGTTAACACTACGATACGAGCAGTAACCAGCAACTATACTATACTGATGGAAGACCTAAACGCTAAAATAGGCCACAATCAGGTTTTGGCATCACCTGAAGGAGTAATATTGGTCGATAGGATGTCACTTTATTAAGAGGTTGGCCTGGTTTGGCGATCGTAATGACTTCGGCTACTTTCCAGAGTCTAGGAACATATCTCAATCTAAAAGCATCATTTATTAGGCGTGTCAGCTTAACTATGGCTTTTCTTTGTAGATTTTTAATAGTTCTCCTATTATGAGATCATATCCTGCAGCTTTCTTAGGATTTATATTCTCTTTTATACCTGTTGATACTTTTCTAAATGATGTCAACAAGAAATTACAGTGAAAAAGGGAAATGTATTAAATTTTATATTTTTATTTACTTTATTGTTTACAAATATCTTAAAGCAACACACAAAAAATAAAAAAAAAATTAAATAAATAAATTATTTTTATGGTAAGTGTTGGAAATGAGTTTCTTTATAATTAAAATCAAAGTTGCTATGAAGGTATGTTGTATTTGTTCTTATTCGCTGGTCGACGATCTGGATATCGCTCATGATATACCTACTCTTGCTATAAGTAAACAGTTCTTATTGCATTCTTTTAATATCCATTTTAGGTGTACCAGTTGTTCCCTTTCAAAATTCATTGTTGACTATTGTAAAATAATTAATATTTAAGAGGAGGTCAAAACAATTTTATTTAAACCATTGCATTAAAAACGTGCATTGTGAATTTGTGAAACATACCGCCATAGCAACCTAGATTTTTATGTTAAAGGTACTCATTTCGAACACATTCTACAATAAAAAAAATCTTCATTTAATTGTTTTTATTTTTTTGTGTTGTTTGAAGACATTTATACATACTAAAATATATAAAAAATAATAAATTAAATTCATGAAATAGGTACCCATTTTTCTACAATTTTAAATATCTCCAAAACTATTTGTACACAAAATACATTGACTTGTTTATGATGTTGATACGAAATATGGGTAATACATTTAAAAACACTGAGCAAATAATGAATTTGTGTTTTGACTTACTTCGTATTAGATTTAAGGTCGATTTATACATATCCGTTCCGTGTCCGTTCCGTGTTATGACAGTGCCCGGCAAAAAAAAAACAATAATGTACTCTTGTGAGTATATTTATACATTGGAATTTTCCGGACGGGTCCGTCCGTGCCCGGCCTGAAATTAATCCCAAACTATATTTTTGTTTTCGACACTGACCATGCACGGAAATGATACGGACCGCACGGACTTGTATAAACACAATTTTATTGTTTTGCGAAGCGAGTGCTGGTAAACAGACAAGCAGGAGATGCTGTGCGGTTAGAATGTTATAGTTTTTTATATGTATTAAAGAAAAAAAGAGTACTGCGACATTCTAAAATATTCGTGAAATTGTGTTTCATTGTCCAATAATTATATGTATATTTTGAATTCTCCTTCGGTTTGCTTTTTTTTCTACATAGGATGCACACTACATCTTCTTTGTTTTCACCTTTTCTGCTCTTGCTCTTCCGCCTCATCAAGTAATAATGCCAACACGGAGAAATCTTCTATCCAAGCCGCCATATTTTTAACTATCTTTCACACAGAAATATGTAATAACATTTTCCTCTATTATTCGGCTCGGTACTCACACTGCCACTATGCGGTTGTTTGTAAATATAACATTGAAAATACCCGGACTCGACACTGGCACGGAACGGATATTATATAAATCGACCTTTAAGGACTGTTAGGAAAATGAATTATTTGTATGAATTTTAACAATTATTTAAAAACTATGGTTAGAACAGGTCGTTGCGTTTGTACCTTTTCAATTATACAGCACGTTGAACTATTACGATTTTCATTGTAATTTGGTTTTAACTTTTTCAATACCCCGTTTAACCGAAAACAACTTTATGTTCTTGTAATGAGGAAGTCAAGCTTATTTTAAATTTAAATTAAAATATAGGGTGTTTTATTTTTAAAAGCATATTAGTCGTCTAATTCCAAAACCGGCCATTTGTCAAAAGTGCAATTTTCACAAAATGAAGAAAACTGATTTTTTTATTAAGCCTCCCGAAAAAAAAAGGTTATACTTAACCATGGGCTATCTATCACATAGTGTATCAAATTGCAATTTGTTATTTTGGATTTAATTAGCTCAGTTATTAAATAAAATTAAATATGATTTCAATATGGCCGGTTTTGGAACTTTCAAATCAACTTGGACGTTTTTGAAACTCATTCCCCTGAACATGTCCGGTTTTGAAACAAACTAGCTAAATCACCCATTGTAATAAAACGTCATTACCCATTTCATTGTGCCTGAAATTTGTGTTCATATGTTTTTAAACATCAATAAAATCAGAATTACTCTTATAGTATATTTTTATTAAAGAACGAATCGAACACAAAATAAAATTACAACACTTTTCAAAAACAAATAAAAAAAGAAAAATTTACACATGGCTGTAGTTTTCGTCAATATTATCCATTGCCATCTCTTGCGTACAACAACTCACATCATCGTTATGCACAGCGTATTCAGACTGGTTATCATTCCTTAATTGCTTACGATAATAGGAAAGTTGTTCAAAATTAGCTCATTCTTCACCATAATGTTTTCTTAGCAACTTTTGTACGTCATTAAGCTTTAATGGGTTGATGTTTACCATTCCTGGCTGTATTGTCTTTGTTGACATTTCCTCTAGGTTCTTCCTTCTCTTTAAAATGCTGCTTTTGTAATTTCCCATATCATGTTTATACGCGACTTTCCCACGAACCGAAATTTTGCCATTGTTATTTTTTTTAATAAAAATCTCCTTTATAGGCGCACATTTAAAATGCCACTGCCCTGGCTGCTTGACTATTTCATGGCAATACTCCTTCCAGTCGTATACAATGCACTCATTGGCTAGAGTTATTACAGTTTCGTGCTCTTTAAAAATGTCAATATATTCCTCTGGATTGGCGATGACTTCTTTCGAACACACTACTTTTTCTATCCTGGCGAACACATGACCCGGGGGCAAGAACCTGTGGCCAACTCATCGAGCAAAACGACAAAAGAGGGAATGTAAATGTAGTTGGGGCAAAAATATTGTTAGACAGGAAGTGCCATCTTGAGAGGCCACATTAAACAAGGAAAGGGAGACTCTTTCCTTGTTTAAGAAATCAAATTTAGTTGGGTTATGTTATTGCTGATGTTATTGTTTGTCCCAACTGTCACATGAAAGATTATTTGTATTTTCTATAGAAGTTTTTTAACAATTGTTTCACATTTTAGACTATTATTGTTATTATTTAATTAAAACTTTATTATGTTCTAGTGTTAAAAAAAAAGTGTATTATGTATAAATATTACGTAATATTACTATTATATAATATAACAAATAAATAGATAAATTAGAACCCCTACACCACTGTATGATTATTGTGAAGTGTCATGAAATTTAAATTTGGCGCATTCGCATTTCCGGATATGTCCGCCATCAGAGGCCACTTTTTTGATCTTCTTTTCATAACGATTAGATTCCCTCTTTTGTCTTTTTGCTCGATGGGCCAACTACAGGAAAAATAAATTGGATTTCCCTCATATGTTGAAGATAGTGTTCTGTAGTTTGTGGAATAATGCAGAGGCAATTTCATTTGAACCTATTCCATGCTCTACTTCATCCCATGTGTAAATAAACACATTGTCTTTGTTCAATAACGCTTTTGAATCGCCCTGCACAATGGTGAAATTGTACTGATAAAGCTGCCTGGCATATTATGCCGATTGATCCGAGACCCTGGGTAGAGTTTGATTTTTTTGGCAATCAAAAGAAAATGTCCTTAACCTTTTTGTCTTTTTCTTTTATTTCAGAATACAAAGCTTTTGATTTCAGAGAATGGACACGTTTGCAACACATTAGATTTGCTTTTTTCTGTTTGTCATTTTCTATTTTTATTCTTTCCACTAATTCGATGCAGGTAGAAGATGCATCTTGAATCCCTAAAGTTTAAAATCCAGTATTGAAATTGCAATTAAAAACCATACGAAAAGAGCTTTCTTTTACCCACAAGTCTGTGGTAGATTGTTTTGATATAAGCGCCACTTAGATTTAATATTCAAATAGCTTGATAAATAGATCCGAATAGCGGTTTTATTTCGACGGTAGTGGCTTCCTATGCCTCTAAAATTTTTAATAAAATTCTTAACGCTTTGTAATTTTTAAGCAAAATGTATAGTTCTCCTATTTCCTCCTCTTGTTTCGAATGGAACCTTTTCATGTTTCTTAACACGGGCAAGGATTCCTTGTACACGGTGCATAGTTATACCTAACGTCTTTAAAAACTTGTCCCTACATAAACGATACAGTTTTAACCTCTTATTAGGAATAAAATATTCTGTTGTTACCGTTTTAACATCCTTGTGTTTACGATGAGGTTGACTTCCATCAACATACTTAAAAATAAAACAGTCTTGGGTTGATTTTGTTTCATTCCTATAAAATTTTTGATAGAACTTCGTTATTTCACTTTTTGTAAGTTCGTTACATTTATAAATTTTCTTTTTGTCATGTCTACACATATCAATTTTTGGTGGACCCGTAGGACGGTACCTAAAAAAGTTTTATTGGTAATTAAAATTGATACACAATACTGTTTAAAACAAAAACTAATATTATTCTATTCAAACAGAATAATACATAATAATACTTTAATAGCTCGCTTGATAATTTTATTAGGTTAGTATAGATTAGGTTAGTAGTAGATTTTGCTCTGGTTTTTCTTCCAATTGCTCTCATTTCTCTTTCTTTTTCTTGTTAAATGAACTTCTTGTGGAATTAATGAATCCATAAGTTTATTTATGCAGATAAAATTATTGAAAATATAGAATATTAAACCTTTACAACGATATGTGCATAAAAATAAACAAAACAATGATCTATGCTAGTTTCATGTGAAACTTAACCTATCAAACACACGTTGTCGGTGGGGCGCACTATCACTGAGTCGCCGAATTAACGCAGTTGGCCGATTTTGGAACTAACCCTCATCTTTTAATATAGTTTAAGTATGGTAAATGGCCGCTATTGAAAATTTTGCATTTATCAGAAGGAAGCTTTCAAGAATCTTTAACTTGTAATTTTTTTTAATTTTTTTTTTAAATTTTTGCAAATGGCCGGTTCTGGAACTAGACGACTCATATCTTTGATGTGGTACAGTGTTATAGAAGACCCTATTTATATTTGTAACCAATTTTTAAATGAGAAGCTTATAGCTACCTTCTATTTTTGTAAATAATTCTTTTTATATCGCCTATAATAAAAAATATTTATCAATTTTAAAAAACAGTAAAAACAATTTAAATATTTATAGAACTTGTATTAAAAATAATTGTCACGATTTTAAATTAACTTATATTGAAAAAAATACATCGTACCTCACTGTTCTGTAATTACATATTCCATCGAGGTCTCGACCATTTAATTACTACTGCTTAAAATCATTTTTTTTTAACACTTTAATTAATATTACCAATTGATATTCGTTTTATATACTTAAATAAACATTCACTTATTATAGACATTACTTTATTGTTTAATCAACCCGGAACGTGTTGTTATAGGTCAAGACTGTCTCATATATCCGTCCCAGTAATAACAGTAAGCAATCGATGCGAGGCAACAATTACCGCTTAAAAAAATTACACAATCCTCAAGTACTTATGCATCTTCTTCATTTCCTCCGTTACGCTAGCCTGTGATTTAGATGGCAAATGGCACACAAGTAATTGCAGTCTACACACTTTTATAATCTTTTCCGTAAGGCTACTAAACATCTAGTCATGATTTGTCGACTACTGCTTAGTTGGATCTGTAAGGTCGGATCTAACATCACATAAGAAGAAATTAAGCTATCACTAGCATTATTAAAATTTTTTAAACAATTTAGAAGTCTTAATTTAATTTAGAAATCTACTTTATTTTTCTTAATTAATGAAGTGTCTGTTCAATCTTTGATATCTTATAAATAATCATATCAGGGTTTTTAATCAAAGAATCCAAGGACGCAGAAATCCAGGCCGTAGAAGAATGTCCTGGACGAGAAATTTACGAGAGTGGTTTGGCTGTACCACTAACGAATTATTCAAAACAGCAGTAAATAAAATTAGAATCGCCCAAATGATATCCAATCTCCGATAGGAGAGGCACTCAAAGAAGAAGAATGCTTCTTCGCCCTATTGGATATTTATCTGGAGATAAGTTTACTATTCTGTTTTGAACCATACTAACTTTTGACGGTTTAGTTTTCATGTTGGCGCATTGCGTGAAATAATACGATTTACGACGGATCACAACGTGACCCTTCGTGAGCATGAGGAACATTCTCGGAAATTAATGTAACCAGGCGTGAACAAAAGCAAAGGAGTGTGAAAGTGATTATCGACATTTCGTGATTGGACATCAATTGCGCGGTTTATGTTACGGGAATAATCTCACTAATCGAGCGCTGTCGTAGATGTTTTGACACTATAGGTTTTAGGTGAGCTTTATAAAATTTGCCCAAGAGTTAATCAATTTGGGTGCATAGTTTAACGAACTTGGTAAACATGATGTGAAAAATATCCTTCTCAGTCCCTAGAAAAGAGTTTTTATTATTTTAACAATATTTTCTATTTTCTCTCTAAACCATTTAAACCTAAAAATAATATTTGACAGACCAGACCATATTATTAGGTCCAGCACAATGGACATCAAAACTTAACTTTCATATAATTTAAGTATAAAACTGAGAAAACATTCCCGTTCAGGAGAAAACACAGGAGATTTATGGGAACTACAAATTTATTTAGCATTTAATGGATTACTTCGTATAACAACTTCAAAATATAAAGATCTTGTTGCTGTTTTTATTTTAATTTTCCCCACTATCAACAAACACAATATTCGGATGATGACTCTGAATAAAAGTTTGGTAGGGGTTAAATTTGTTATTTTTTTTAATAAAATATTATAAACTGTGTTATAATTTGTAAATGTTCATTTTATAATAAATAACTATGATCTGAATTCTTAGATACTTGTTTGAGTAAAAAATCACATTTTAAGTAAAATCAATAAAAAAACTAATAATAATCGCTTTATATTGATATCTCGTTAGTTACTATTTATATTGTACCGTTTTTACGCAGCAACTCTATATGTAGGCCCAGGATGGCGGAATCTATAGGACTCTCCAGCTCTGCATGAACCGCTCAGAAAGAAATAACAGTCTGCTGACTTTGAAGGACACGATCTCATCGGGTTAATGCAACACACAGTAATTCGTACGCCGGTTTCTCGAAAGATCACTTCAAGCATGCTTCTGACAATGCTCCAATCCAGATTATCTAGTGCATGGCCTATCTTGGGTAAGGCCAAATTCTTGATGTCATAATTGCACACGATTTTCTTCAGATTAGTTAGAGCACGCCATATATCCTCGTAGCTTGCCCTGTCTGTATACGACTTCGTGGTCACCATATACAGCAAAGATCGAGAACCATCTTCTAATCTCAATACTCTTCCAACTTTATGCTGCTGGTTTTTTAACTCGTCCAAATGACCAAACTTCTTATAAAATTCTGATGGAGATTTCCTTAGTCATCTCAAGATCTTGGGCAACAGAGTGGACTAGAGAGACGTTATGCGGAACCCTAAAAAGTTCCTGCTGAACTTCTGTGGTCACGCCGAATCTAGCACTCTTTCTCTCTCCATAATTTGTCATAAGTTCATTAAAGCTTGGTCGCCGGTCATCCTTGATCTCATGTTGAAGAGTTCGTGCTTCTTCTGTTTCATTTAAGCCAGCATAAGGTGCAAGATGATTTATGTGAACTACTTTTGGTTTACCTTTCGGCTTTCTTAATTCGGTATATTACGTCATTTATTCCCTTTTTAATTTCATACGGACCTTCCCATTGTCTTTGCAATTTAGGATACAAGCCTCGACGACGTTGTGGATTATAAAGCCAAACAAGATCACCTACTTCATAGCTTTCATTCTTGCATCGAGAATCATATTGATCTTTCATTCTGTCACTGGCTAATTGGATGTGATGTCGGGCAAGTTCATGAATGTTGTTCATTCTTAACTTCAGGCAGTCGACATAATCTTCGCTGCAACATATTCTTCGGATGGTCTGCAGCCAAACTCTAGGTCGTATGGCAATCGAATTTCATGACCTAACATCAGGCAGGTTGGAGTCTAGCCTGTAGTTTCATCCACGACCGACCAGTTAGCCATTAGGAATAAATGGATGTTCTGATACAACTTTGGACAGGTGTTTACCTCTCGACTATTTCATCTGATTGAGGATGCAGGGGTGTCGTTCTGGTCTTATTGAGACTAATCAATTTACAAACGTTTTGGAAAAGGGTTGACTCGAAGTTTTGCCCTTGGTTGGAGTGGATCTCCAAGAGCACACCAAATTGGCTAAAGAATTCTTTAATAAGTACCTCTGAAATGGTAGCAGCATCTTGATTTTTATCGCATAGGCCTCAGTCCATTTTGTAAAATAATCCATGGCTACCAGGATATATTTATTTCCATCATTCGTCTCTGGAAGTGGACCTGCAATGTCGATTGCTACTCTTTTCATAGGACTACCAACAGTGTACTCTCTTTTTAACAACTGGACCATTACTGGTTGCACACAATTTGCGTTTCGCCATCTTCTTACATCTGAACTGAACTGAACATCTTACAACTGAAGCTTAGTTTCTGTACCATTATAGTTCTCAAAGGTTCTATACAGAAGATTATCTTTTAGCACTAGGCAATTCCATTGGCAACACTTGACTTCGGGACTACATGTACTAATGTCTTGCCAAGAAGGTCTTTCACTTCGACGCATCCAATCCAATACTCTTTTTATACATGGGTCATCTGCTTGAGCGTCTTGTAGCTGTTGAGGCTGCCATTGATAAATAATGACGGTGATTCGTGTCACGGGGCAAAGTCTTTCCTCTAATTTAAGACAGTGATTACAATTTGCGCTGCACGGCCATCTTGACTAAGCATCAGCCTTTGAATGACTTTTTACAGCGCTGTGTTTGATATATTCTAGCTTTCTGACTGTTGTATTATTTTCTTGCAATTTGCGGCGAATGTGACCTACGTCGTTACCAATCCAACATCTGGGTTCGCATCTCTTCGGCATCGTGTTAGGAACTACTTTATATACGATTTCCTCCAAATGTTTATCGTTTTGTTCGTCGCTCTCTTTAGAGTCTCGTACTCGATAGCTCCGTGAATCTTGACTGTTTCGTGTTCCAAGGCAATGGCGAGCGCTTCATCTAAAACTTTCGGTCTTACTAATCGTAAAGCTTTTTGTAGTTCACTATCTCTCTACAGCTATCTACAGCAATTTCTTTCAATATGTTGACTGGTGCCTCCGGATAAGCAAACAGCGCTATACGAGCAGCATCTGCTTCAAATTCTAGCAAACTCTCACTTGTACTTTGAATTCTACTTCTTATTTGTACTTTGTAAACTGGTTGTAGATGGGCATCTCCGTAACGTTTGTCTAGTTGAGTGAACAAGGTCTGACAACACTTTTCTTGACCTTTAGGAATCGATCTTAGGATATCCGTGGCATCACCTCGTAAAGCAGCATTCAAGGAAACAGCTTTTTCTTATTCTGCCCAATGATTGGCTGTCGCAATAGCTTTAAATTGTCTACGGTATATAAAACCAAGAAGACTTTCCATCAAACGGTGGCAATTTGAATCTCATATGATGTGTCGTTTCGCCTCTAGGTTGTTCTTTTACTACCGAATCTAAAACTAATGCTCTCATTGTTATCATGCTCTCTAACTGTTTGATCTTCTCTTCTACTTTATCGAATGTTCTAGAAGTTTCTTCGAATTTCTTATTGTTCTTTCTAGAAGTTTCTTCCATCATTTGAGAAACATTTTCAAATTGCTTGTCGAATCTTCTAGACACGCTTTCGAATTTATCATTAATTATTACAAAAACATTTTCAAATTTCTCATTGTTTTGTCTAGCTGCTTCTTTAATAATGTGAAACGTTTCATCGAATCTTTTGGAAACATTGGAAACAACATTTTTGAATTTTACATCAATTATTCTTGTTAAAACTGTTTCTTCCGCTGATTGAAACTGGAATGTCTCTGGGTCATCTCCATTCTTGTTGAGAACATTCTTTAGTCGTTCTTGGAGGATCTTCTTGGATCCGCTGCAGTCTTCACCGCGTTCTTTTAGATGCTCACGCAACTGTTTTACTGAAAGTTCTACTAGCAGCATCTTTGGTCAGGCACACACGTACTTTTGTAAATGTTATTACAAAGATCACTACCGAACTACACGGATGTTTCTGACGAACAATACAGTTCGAAAGTCATTTTGTTTTAGCAAATACTGCTGATTTTATCTTTAAATCAATCTCACACCAGACACCTATGTACCGTTTTTTAATAAAACGAGCGGTTCTTAATTTATATAAATATATTTATTTATATAAATAAACATCTTTATCAACGTCTGTTTTGCCTTGCAATTCTTAGAAGGCACAAATTAAAGCGGAATTCTTGAATTTGGTTTCGAAAACTAGTCTACGATTTTATTATCAGATGTCGCTACGTTGCGTCTATATGAAGCCATGTTAGAGTTGCTTTCTAAGACAGAAAAGATTTATTTTACGTTCAGACCGTTTGCGAAAGCCGTTCTGATGAGGCCTATTGAGCCGAAATACGTATAAGTGGATGCGCAAGCGCCCTGTACGTGAAATCAAATCTTAACCGTCTTTTCCTTTTTATTTCGATATACTCTGTACGAGTACTAGAAACCAATTCGCTAAGAATTTTGCTTAGTTGAGGAGATATGTTGTGGAATGCAATTTTTAGATTCCCCATGTCTCTCTTAACATCTTTATCAACGTCTGTTTTGCCTTGCAATTCTAAGAAGGCACAGATTAAAGCGGAATTCTTGAATTTGGTTTCGAAAACTAGTCTACGATTTTATTACGCTACATTGCGTATATACGAAGCCATGTTAGAGTTGCTTCCTAAGACAGAAAAGATTTATTTCACATTCAGAGCGTTTGCGAAAGCCGTTCTGATGAGGCCTATTGGGCCGAAATACGTATAAGCAGATGCGCATGCGCCCTGTACGTGAAATCAAATCTCAACTGTCTTTTTCTTCCTATTTATTTATAATTTTACAGCACGAAAATATCTTATCAACTCAACTTAACTCATAGAAGGTCTACTTATATATAAAAGTTATTATGTACTAGAATAATCTGGAGTAGTCCACCTCTAATTCGTTTGTTTGACGGGTCGATCTCTCATGCGCTCGATTCATCTGGGAGCTTCTCATCGTCTCACGATGCAACCGTTATATGGGCTACGTCGAATGCATGTTCGTAATAATATGCACCTAATCTAAGGAATATACTTTGTTGAAATATCCTTGTATCAATCACTTACAATGAACTTTACCTATAATTCTTGCGTAATGTGATTCGTAAAAGTGAAAAGATTAGGAAAATTTACAGAATATGGATTAAGAAAACTACAAAAAATATAAAAGCTATAAAAGTAAAAAAATAAAATGTGCAAAAGCAAATGTGAGTTGCAATGTTTTTCATATCAGGTGTAAAAGAGGCAACATAAAGCTAAAAAGCAGGAATTTAACAACTACTCGATTTGAGTTGTCGAACTGCTATCTCTCATTCTACAAGACAAACAATGTATTGATTTTAAATATAAATAAGCAAAAAATGCTCTTAGTAAACTATAAATCAGACATATCGATGAGACGATAGAAAGTGCCGTTTCATCAGTACACTGTAGGATTATACCTCCCACAAGCACAAAGAACAAATACACAGCTATATATTTAACATTAAGAGCTCGTTGATAAATTACGATTTATAAATGCCCTGACAAAGTAAAAGTATATATTGAAATAACATGAATTTGTACAACATGTTCGTTTATTTACCGTATTCGATCTGATGATGCAACTAAAAGGAAATAGCATTTATATTGAGTAGTTATCTGCAAAGACTGGAGGCTGTACGTAAGTAACTTGAGATCTTAATTTTAGTAAGACGTTTAAAGCTAATAGTTCAAGAGGATTTATATAGCTTTGAAACTTAACTTCTACCAAATCTATCAAATATTTCAACGGGTTCTTGTTGTAAATTTTCTATTTGATGGTTCAACTTTCAGATAGGCAGTTATTTAAAGGAAATACTTCGTTTTGTTATGTTTTAAGCAGAGCAAATTAATTTTCTCCCTTATTTATCATTATCTATCTAAAATAAACTAAGAATTTGTACTTGCCACTCTGTTGAGGTTGACGACCATTACGGCAAATTTATGTCTATTCTGGGCTGTGTAAATTATATTATTTTAATTGGTGTTGGTCCAGTTTCTCAGCCACGATTTCTTCTTTCGTAAGAGGTAAGCCGTTTTTCTTATCTTAGTAGTTCGCATTAGTTGTGGCTGGGTATCCTGTCCAGTTTACTCTTAGCACACATCTGTTCTGAAGCATTAGTTTTTTAACACTTTAGTGTGCGAAGTTTTACTTGGATGGCCAACTTTGGGTGGCATCGGAATTTTTTGTATTAACAAAACCGGTCCTGGCTCATTTTGGGTATTTATTTCTCTTTCGAGGTGTGAACGTTTTGGATGTTAGTATTATCGATAATTGTTTTTACGCTGTTTTGAATTCACTTCAGAATTTATGGTAAAATTGAAGGAGAAATTAGTGATGCGCAATTTGGTTTGTACAGTTGCTGTATAGACTTTGAGAAAGCATTTGACAAGTTAGACATGGAAAACTGATGGTAATTCTTGGACGAGTAGTAATAGATAACAAATACTTAAGCATTATAAAAAATTTCTACTAAAACCAGCAAGGAAATGTCGGAATTGGCCTAGATACTTTTAAATCAATTCAAATTCTTCGTGGGGTTATACAGGCGAGCATCTTGTCCCCACTGATTTTTAATCTGTACTTCAAACATATTCTCAGAGACACTTGCCAGGACTTAAGTTTTACGAGTTAAAAAATTACTTTTTAAAAAACGATTTTATTAACAAGGACTAAATACAAGTATAATGACAATACATAATCTTAAGCAAAAGTGATTTATGTTTACATTTACTTCTATTTATATGTTTCTACTAATCTAATGTACATAAAGAATGTTTATGATAGAAAGTACAATGATTACTATAATGACACTATTAACCACATTTTTTAGATACATAACTCCTCCCTTCCGAGATCAGAAAATAAGGGTTCCTTTATTTTCTGTGGTTCTTGCTTGGGATCTTAATTTCTTTGATGCCTTCTTTTTCACATTGTGATTTGATATTGAATGGAGCTGCTGGTATTACTAGAATATCTTTTGAATTTATTTGGATGGCACTCGTCTCAGTAAAATGAATAGAAGTTGGTGGACATTGATTTTTTCCTGTTCTTATGAGATTTGCTAGGCACTGTTGCTGTTTATGTAATTTACTTTGTAGACAAAAGTACCAATTTTCTAAGTAGTCTCTAATAAGACATTTCTCTGCGGTGGTCCAGTAGTTTTCAGTGTTGAGTAATAGGTATGGATTTTCGGGTAAAACAGTTTGATTCAGGAGAGGTACGGGATATACTTGAAAATATTTATATATTGAGGACATTATTGGTGTGTGAATCTTGAATATAATTGTTTTATTTTGAATAATAACTTGTGTAGAAAATAAAGAATAATAATTAATGATTTTATCTAATTTTGGTACTTGTTCTATGCCATATATTCTTTCAAGTTCACTTAACATTTGTTTTATTTGAAATGGACTTATAATTGAGCTATGTAAGATATTAAGTCTTGCAAATGATAATGATGTTTCTAAATTGTTTATTATGTTATCGACTGAATGTAATTGCATTATCAAATTATCAATTGTATTAGATATTGAAAAAGCTTGTTCTAAATTTGATATTTCTTTAATTTCTTTAATGAGACCATGTATCTGATTTTCTAAGATTCCCTGATTTTCGTTTAATTTTTCAAAACTGTCTGTATAAGTTTTTGTCATTTGTTTAAGGAAACTTTGTTGTGTTAGATCTTTGTTTAAATTATTTTCATTTAATTCTATCATATTAAAATAATTATTTATATGATCTTCTTCATCAGAATCCAATGTTCCGAAGAGCCATTTTTGAATTTTTCCTACACCATTTATTAAACCTCTTTTAATTCTAGTATGTTCAAACAAAATATTAATTTTCTTATTAGTATTTTCAGTTAAATGTTTAGCATTATTTATTTTATTATTTAGGAGAATCGAGAAATAATTTAAGGTATTATTGCTATTATTGGTAACTGTGTTTAAAGTTTTTAATGAATTTTTTATTAATTCCAATGAATTTTCAGAATAGGTTAAATTTACGTGGAAGAGAAAAGTGTGTTTTGTTGTTATTACTTTTGTTTGACCTATGTGTACTGTGAGTATTGTATTTTTTACTTCCTGTATTTGGAATGTTGCTGCTAATGCTACTAAGTTGATTAATAACAGGGAACTTTTCATTTTTTCTTGCCTGAAACAAGACGTTGAGGTTTAATTATTTTTTTATTCTATGTTTTGCTATTAATTTCAATTTTATTGTCACTTATATTTCCAATATTTTCCGCTTTTTCGTAAGGGTCTACTGTTTTCTTTTGAGATGCTTTTCTTAATTTAGTTTTATACAGATTTATTTCTGGATCTATTTTAAGTTCTGGTTGTCTATTTTTATTTAATTTTTCTAAACTAGCTTTTCGTTTACTTTCTAATCTTTCTAGGATTAATTTATTTATTGAACGTATATTTTCTGTATGGTCTTGGATATATTGAGAAAATTTGGTATCTTCATCAATCTCAAAAGGATTTATATAATCTAAACGGCCTTTAATAATTTGAAAGGGTGTGTAATTTGTTGTACTATGTATGGAATTATTATATGATAATACGGAGTAATTCATTAGAAAATTAATAGGTTCATTCGGCTTATTATGTTTTAATGACAGTATTGTTTCTGCTATTGTTGAATAAAATCTTTCTACAGGTGAATTGCTGTTAGGGTTGTATATTAAGATCTTTTGACAAGTAGTAAAGGCATTCATAAATTTAGTTGTATGTTCTATTTTGTGATTCTTTTTTAAACATTGAGTTAGGGGTGTTGTTAATTGAGCAAAATTCTTGATAAATTTTCTATAGTACCCAATTAAACCCAGAAAGGATTTTATTTCCTTTGCTGTTTTAGGAATAGGAAAATTTTTAATAGCTTTTATTTTCATCGGATTAGGTTTAATACCTTCCGGTGTTATTACATGTTCTAAAAATTCGACCGACTTACAGAGAAATTCTGATTTGTCTAATTGAATTTTTAATCCTGCTTGTTTTATTCTATCAAAAACGGTTTTAATTTTATTTAAGTGTTCCTGTAGTGACGTAGAAAATATAATTATATCATCCATGTATACTAAACAGATTTTATTTTGTATATCTCTTAAAACATTATCCATTACCCTTTGAAAGGTGGAAGGGGCATTCTTTAAACTAAAAGGCATTCTTAAATATTCATAATGTCCGTTTTCTACGTTAAAAGCAGTTATTTCAATTGAGTTTGGGTGCATTTCTATTTGATGAAACCCTGAGACTAAATCTAACGTTGTAAAATATTGACATCTACCTAATTTATCTAGAATATCATTGATATTTGGGAGGGGATACTTGTCGTCTATGGTCTTATGGTTAATTTGACGGTAATCTACTATGAGGCGCCATTTTTGAGTACCGCTGGCGTCTAGTTTTTTTGGAACTATCCAAATTGGCGAACTCCAAGGAGACTGAGATGGTCTTATTATGTTGTCAGCTAACATTTTTTCAATTTGTCTTCTAACCTCTTCTTTGTGGACAAATGGGTACCTATAGGATTTTGTATGTATAGGAATTTCGTCAGTCGTTTTAATTTCATGTTTTATATTATTAGTAAATGTCAGTTTGTCGTCAGGTTGATGCAATATATTTTTGTATTTGACTAACAAGTTTTTTTAAGTTTAATTTCTCTTCTTCATTTAAATGGTCTGTTCTAATAAGAGAAAACTCAAAATTGCTGTTATTTCGTTCTAAGTTAGTTTGAGTTATTTCTTCTATATTAAAACATTCAAATTCTTCGTTTAGATATTTTTTTGCAAAAGGATTCAAAAAATCTCCATTTATTTCAATTAATTGTGTTTTAGAGGTGTAATTAGAGAGTTCTATTACAGTAAAGCCATTTTTTATTTTTAATAAGCCACCTTGAATGCAAATATTATTATTTGGTAAATCTGGTATAACAATTTCTCCTTCAGGTATATTAGTTTTAATTTTTTTTAATATTGAAGTATTGGCAGGTATTTCAAGTTTCTGTGTATCAAAATCTTTTCTATATTTTAAAGGTATTTTTACATTTTTATTTATAAGCATTTTGTTATTTAAATCAATATTTAAATTTAAGTCTATTAAATGTTTTATTCCAAGAATTCCGTCAAAATATGAATGAAAATCAAAAAGTACGAATTCTAGTGAAGTGATATTAAGTTTTTGAATTGTAGAGTGAAATTCTTTGAATATAGGAATGGTAGCTTTGAAATTTGCTTCTCTATTTCCTGTGCAAGTGATAATAGAAGTATTTAATTTAAAAATTGTATGTGGAAAGTAGTTTTCTGCTATTATAGGTCTTAATAAAGAAGTATGACAACCGGTATCTACTAAAAGCTTTATAGGTGGATTACTTATATATGGTACTTACGATATATGGTAAAGAGTTAGGTACAAAGTTATTTATTTCTATGGCTCGATTTTTGGGGGCCAAGTTTCTGGAAAATTTTGTTCGATTATTGATTCATTATGCATAATATGGTTTTCTATTTGTTGTTTGTCACAGGTATAATTATCGTTATATTGAAAATTGTTTTATAATTGATTGTCGTTTTGTGATTGTTCGTCATAGTCAAAATGGTCTTGTTTTTTAATGTGGTAATTATCATAATGATCTAACAAAAAACAAAATTTGTTTAATTTATTAATGTTTTGTATTTTAAGAACGATATCTCTGGAAATTGAAACTTCAATAAACTTATTTTAAATTTAAATTGTGGCTTATTCCCAATAAAAATAGTAATACACAATACATATGCAACACCCAACACACGTTCACTAAACATTCTACACATATATAAACATTTACCACATAATAACAATACTGAATACTTTAAATTAATTAGAGTTTGAATTCTCCATGAGGCAAAACATCCACCCTCACATTATTTCAGCCTCTGTGGTTGTTTCACCGTGGGCAAAAGTAAAACAACTTTTTGTTGATATGACATAATCTTGTCAACAATCTTGACGGTTATATACACCTTTTTTCAATTAAATTATTTAGCTTTTCCCGTGCGTCATGATTCATTTTCAAACAAGTTAAATCAAAATATTAAATGAAACGTACGTCGATGTGTAGATAATTATCATTGAGACCTACTACTGTCAATGTAATAATTACGAAATGTCTATTATCCCGGTAGATGTATTTTTATAAAGGTAAATTTAGTAAATATATTATTTATTATAATTTTTGTGTATATGGATTAGTATTTGTCGGGAATAGGAATAATAAAAATATGATGAAAAGAAGATTAAAAAGTATTCTTAATATTATAGCACAATCTGAGAAAATAATTAATTTTGTATCAATTTTATTCTATTGTCACATAGCAAAAGTGTCGAACTCGATTATTATTTGGATGGGTGACCGCTAGGGAACCACGTAGCTGTGGAACACCTCGTGTTGTTGCCTTACTTCTTTTTTAATTCTTGGTATTATTTTAAGGACTTTTTAAAAAAATAGTAAGTATCATAAGTATTTTAATATTTAAAAAAATATAAACTGTTAAAATATATTTATTTCGTTGAAATCATATAATAGAAGTATAAATTCTTACGTGCGTACTGTAGACACACTCTTTTTTTTATTAAAGTGTTTATTCTTTTTCACTTTTTGAGGAGATTGGTTGACTTAACATTAAACAGCTTGAACCTCACCGACTATTACTATTATAAACATAATTATAGAACGGTAATAAATAAATTTAAAGAAAGTCTCAATAACAAAGTTAATATTGTTAAGAAGATTTAATATTACCTAATGTTGAGAAATAGAAAACTATCGAGTGAATTACATAAAAAACATATAACATTTTTAATATATCGCACCTTTAGGAAAACAGTGACACAAGTGCAAATTTTTCACAAATTGAGTTATCAACACTGAAATTTTACTAATACTCGTCTTTGTCTGGAAACCCAAAAGTCAGAATTGCAACTCTTCCTTTTGTCACTTATGCTACTTTGAGCCATTTATGGATGCAATTGAAGGAAAAAGATCTGTTTAGTGGTTATCGTATGTCACTCAATATTGTACTGAAAGACATTGGTTTGAAATGGCTAAAAGATGATCCAAGGCGAGGAGTGATGGAACAATCTCAAATTGCTGTGAAGAGAGCAGAATCTTTGAGATTATATAAAAAATATAAACCCAAAGAACTGTACAAGTTTGTTTTTATAGATGAAACTTGATCTATAGATCTATATGTCGCTATTGGCAAGATTAGATCAAAATATGTGCAAAATCTATTAGAACTGATGGAAAACCGTAATATATTTTTATATTCACCATAATATAACCGTAAACATATTAAAAACATAAAGGTGTTGAAATATTTTTTTTGTAGATATATTATTCTTTATGCTGGTAATGAAAATGTCTTCATTAAGGGTGCACAGACTATATTTTCCTCTAAATCGGCTATAATGGACTACCATGAAGAAATGAATCGAGCAAATTGTCTAACACATTTCTCCCAAATAAATGCATTACATTGTTCCAGTGCCTTATTCCACATAATTAAAACAGCAGTATTAGAATGCCCATGCCCATCTATACCTATATACTTATTGTAATACGACTTGCAATTTGCCCAAATTAATATTATTGCGTTATATTCACAGTGATAAGGAGGCAGTCTTAACACCTCAATCATATTCGCGGAGCAACTCATCAATTACATATATATATATATATATATATATATATATATATATATATATATATATATATATATATATATATAACTGTTTTGGATGGGTTGGAGTCAATAAAAGGGCTATTGGTTAACTATTTTTTTAATTCTCGAGCTTTCAATTGTGTTTACAATTATTATCAAGAGCTAAAAACGACAAAATACTTACAAGGTTGAACTAAAAAGAAAAAACAATTTTTGTTAACTTACCAAATAAAAATTAGTTTGGTAAGTAAAAATTACTGCTTACATCTTCAAAATATTTAATACAAAAATGTTTTAATCTAATAAATGTTTCTCCGAAAATTTTTTTTATAATTTTGAAAACATTTTTTTAATATAAAAATAATTGAATTTATAAATAAGTTCAAATAGCAACCAATTACAAATAGCCTCAATGTCATAAATGCCAACATAAAATTTTTATTTTTGACAATTATATTGTCAAAAGTAAAATTTCGTTTAAACATTCTTTTTTGTTTAGTAACAAAAAGAAGAAGATTTATTCACCGTTGACAGATGTCTGAAAGAAATGTGACAGATATATGGAGAATGAAATATGACATTTTACAAGTTTTATATATAAATCATAAAGAAACAATATAATTATAAATTTTGCTTAAATTTTGAATTTCTGATCTTTTAAATTGCGTTAGGCTTTCACGGCCATCGTCTAACTTATTAAACTGTTTATTCGGGCTGTTGGGCCGTTGTCTTCTGTTGAGATTTGTTCTCGACGTTTCGCCAACACTAGGGGTTGGCATCTTCTGGAGATGTTGATGCTTCGCTTGTAAGCAGAAACTGACGACGCGTTGCACACACATTAACACACGAGGTGATCAACCCTACCCCTAGGAACATGTGTATACCAATATAAGACAGGGATCCACATGTTCGAAGATCAAACCGGTCACACCTCGCTAGTCGAGTTGGTACCTATCTGACCCCCGGGCTTTTCCTCCACCCCTCCTCAGCGTGTTAATAACGTGAGGAGGCTTATGATCTTAGAATTTACTAAGGTACTTTGGGTAATGAAGTACCTTCCGTTTTTATTTGTTGTGGTTATGCCACCTAACTGTAGGGGTAGCCTAAATGTCGGCTTTTCTCCCTATTTACTTTACTGTTTCTTTTTGTTTATCTTAACGTCGGGACTGAGGTCCCTAAAAAATTTTCGTGTGTTCTGGTCAGAGAGTCCCCAGTCGTGACTAGCGGCTCTCTAACCAGAAGTGTTTTGTGTGTGCTCGTTCGCTCAGCCGACGATTTGACAAAAGTGAATTTTGTTCTCCTCGTCGGCTGGGCGCTCGATGGGATTGTCCGGCCATCAAGCTCATGTTTGCCGCACATGGTCTCAATGCTCGGAATTCGCGATTTTTTATGCCTGAAGGGCCTGTGCCTGTTGGCTATGACTATATTTTATGTTGCTTATCATTTTTGAATTCGTAACTGTATGAAATCGACATACAGTTTTTTCCAAAAAAATTTTTTATTTTAATCATTTTTTCATCGGTTTATTAATTATCTCCGTTCTATATGGCGGTTAGCCACAGAATCAGATGATAAAATTCCCGGTTTCGCGGGTTATGTTTGTTTCCGTCGTTGTCAGTTCGTATACTTTTTCCCGTTTTTTAACGCTGGTGTTAATAGGTGCGTTTTTTTAAAATTTTTTATTTTTTGTTGGCGTGTCTTTGTTAGCCAGTGAGCATTTTTTATTTTTATTTTCTACCTATGCTAACCTAACTATGGAGTGTGCATTCCCAAGTGTATAGCGCTCTCACACACTCCGTGTATATACCTATAACTAACTTAGTTCTATTCTATCACTATGTGTAGGTGTGGTTGAGGTGTGCATTCCCGGGTGTATAGTGCCTGCACACACCTCGGTGTATATTGTACTTAAAAACTAAAGAAAATATTTTTTTGTTGCTCACTGTCTACCTTTTTCTTTCAGTTTACTCTGTGGCTATCTCTTTTCTTCATGTTTATTAATTCCTATATCCTATGAGCTGTTGCATTGGCCGTTTATGTACCAGTCTGTGGTTTATATCGTAGTTTGTCAACTCTCTTAATTTTGTATTAGGATGGTTTCTGGCTTCGTTAAAGATCTTGTGGGCTCTTTCATCCATAATTCTTAATATTCTTTTTTCTCCTGAGTCTCTGTAGAGGTATCTTAGCGGTACGTAGCTTGGTAAGTTCAAAGCTTCTCTTATTATCCAATTTTGTGTTGTTTGGATTTTCTTTCTGTTGGATTTACATGTGTGTCCCCAGGCGGCAGATGCATAAGTTAAGGAGGGTAGTATTATGCTGTTAGCTACTCTCATTTTTGTTTTAAATCGAAGTTTGCTCTTTCTGCCTATTAGCGGTGAGAGTTGACTTCTAAGTGCCTTTGCTTTGTAGACAGTTTGTTTGACGTGGTTTGTAAAATTGAGTTTACTGTCTAGTGTGACTCCGAGGTATTTAGCCTCGTTCGTCCATTCTACAGGGGTATTTCCTACCGTGATCTCCCTGTCCGGTCTCTTTTTTCTGTGTTTGTACATAACGGCTTGTGTCTTATCCGGGTTTAGTGCAATTTTCCACTTTATACACCATCTTTGGAATCTATTCAGAGCACTTTGCAGGTGGTTTGCAGCCAGGTTTGGGTCTCTGCTACTGGCTGCTATGGCTGTATCGTCCGCGTACAGACTAACCAGCGTTCTGGGGTCTGTCGGAGTGTCAGCAGTGTAGATAGTGTACAGGTAAGGCGACAGCACCGCCCCCTGGGGCACACCCGCCTCCAGAGTCCCGAGCTCAGATAGTGTAGGTCCTATCTTAACTCTGAACCTTCTGTTGGCCAGGTATGACGCAAGAAGACATGTCATCGCCTCACTGTAACCTAGGTTACTCATTTTATAAAGTAGACCCAGATGCCATACCCTATCGAACGCTTTACTTACGTCGAGGAACGCAGTTGCTGTGTACAACTTTTCGTTGAAGCCTTTAGTTATGTGTTCTGTTAGTCTCAGTACCTGAAGTTCGCAAGAATGTTCAGATCTGAATCCAAACTGAGATTCTGGTATAGATCCCAAAGCTAGAGATTCATCATTGAGTCTTTTTAAAATGACTCTCTCTGCGATTTTACTTACTGATGAGAGTAAGCTTATCGGTCTGTAGTTTTGTGGAAAAGTGCCGTCTTTTCCCGGTTTAGCAATCATCATTACGTGGGCTTCCTTCCATCTGTCCGGGAAGTATCGCAGTTTTAGTATGCCATTCACGATATTCGTGATGTATACTACTGCTTTCTTCGGTAGATTATTGAGGGCCTTGTTGGTAATGTTATCCGGTCCTGGTGCTTTTTTCGCATTTGTCAATTTAATCAAATTTTTGATTTCTTCAGGGGACGTGTGGACTAGTCCTATTCTTCCCTTTCTCTTCTTTAGTCTCCTAGCGTAGTTTTCGACTTGAATGGTGAAGTCGATGTCTTCATGCGGATGTTCGTTATTTTGACATGCCTTTTCCAATTCGTCCTTTAGTACTTCGGCTTTGTCATCTTCTGTGTAGACGATTCCATTTTCTCCGTGTAGCGGTGGAATCGGTTTTTTGTCTTTACGTAGGACTTTTGACAGTTTCCAGAAACCGGATTTATTTGGATTTAGCTCTTGAATATAGTTATCCCAGCTTTCGTTTCTATGGTTTTGCAGTTGTCTCTTGACTTCTCTGTCCAGCTCGTTTGCAATCCTCTTGTCTTCTTGATTTCTTGTTCGGTAGGCTCTGCGTCTTTTTCTATTTTTTTCTTTGATCAGGTCCTTTAGTTCGGTGCTAATGTCCCTGAATCTTCCGCTTATCGTATTAACTACAATTTCTTTGGAGCTGGCATCGATGGCATTTTTAATTGTATTTTCTAATTTAACCACACTATCTTCTAGTTCGACGATGTTATTTATAGTGGGTATCGCACCGATGTTTTCGCTCACTATTCTTCTGTAGTTTGGCCAGTTTACTATGCTTCTCTTGTGAGGCTGCAATTGATTAATATCAATAGCGCCTAGGGTCAGGACGATTAGATTATGAGTGGAATCGCCTTCATTTAATGAATGTATTTCATATTGTTGACCCACGTTGTGTAGGATTGCAATATCGAGATGAGTGGGTTCTGCTACTCCGTTGTAGCATGTTGGATCCGTTGGTCCGACTGCATAAGTGTTATTTTTTGTCTCGAGATAGGCACAGAGCCGTCTGCCATTCGGATTTGTCCTTCTGTCGTACCAGTTCGGTGATCTCGCATTTAAGTCTCCGATGATTATCGTGGGTTCTTCTGAATTCAGGATTTTGTTGAGGTCCTCGTCTAGGATCGGTTCATTAGGCCTTACGTATACTGAGACGATTTTTAGTGTCTCGTTTCCAGCGATTAGTCGTACTATCGTGGCTTCCATTGTGACCAAACCATCAGGTGTCGGTATGTTTTGGTGCTCTATTCCTTTTTTGACCATAATGGCTGTTCCTCCCGAGTTCGCTCGGTGGTCTGTCCTGTAGATATCATAGCCTGGGAATTTTGTTTTCTTCCTCTCCACCAGTTTGGTTTCTTGTAGGGCTATGATATCTAATTCTAATCGATTTGCGATTTCGTCCAGAAGATTTATTTTTGTGAATAATCCACCTGAGTTCCAAGACCCAATGCGTAGATCTCCCGATTGGTGTGCTAACATTGCTTGCCGAAGGAGCTTATTACAGTCATAACTTGTGTGAGTTGCTCCAGCATTGTGGAGAAGTGTGCCATTTTGGCGTTGATGTCATTGTTGAAGTTAGCAATGAGAGTTGCAGCTTCTGTGACTGCAGTTGTGGATTCGCTTTCCTTCTGATTTTTTGTTGCCTGTGCGTAACTTACTCCGTTATTGGTGGGTTTGCTGTTAATTTGTTTACTTCTTTGCTGTGTCCTGACTGGGACTCTTCTTTTCGGTGCTTTTACGCATCCGCGGTAGTTGGCGGTGTGTTCGCCGTTACAATTTGCACATTTAGGAGTGAATTCACCCTCCATGTCACATTCGCTGCTAATGTGGTTTTTGCCACATTTGACACATTTAGCCCCACAATGGCACGCCTTGGAGCTATGATAATACCCTTGGCAGTTGTAGCACTGCATAGTTTCCCTTATGTTCTTGATTTCATCCTCTACATGTATTTTCATGTAGCAGATGTTGGTTAGAGCTTTAATTTTTTGATCGTCGTCCTCTCGGATGGTGATCAAGAACATTGGTAGCGGCTTTTTGTCCTCTTTCTTAGAGATGATATTTATCACCCTAGTGGCTTCTATGCCTTGTTCCTGTAATTCGTTCAAGATGATTTTTGGGTCAGTATTGGCGGCCAGCCCTCTGACTACTACACGCTTCATTCGGTCGCCATCTATTGGATAGGCAACGAATTCCAATTTTGGTACATGGTTTTCGAGAATCTTGACCATTCCCAAGTAGTCTTCCCTTGTCTTCGTTTGTATTACGATCGTCCTTCCCGATCTTGCAAACTTGTTCACAGAGATGATTTTATTCTCAGCGGCTTTTTGGAAAACTCGCTGGTGTTCGTTGACGGACTTCAAGATTATCGCCGGTGGTTTTGGCGCTGGTTTTGTCGTCTTTTCTGTGTTTACTTCAGGGTTTTGTGACTTACTGGTGCCTGGTTGCATCCTCTTTTCTTGGTCTTGGCGTTTTTCATGGATTTGTTTGATATTTGAATCCATTTCCTTTTCTTTTCTCCTTTTTACTATTTCAGTCTGTTGTTCAGCTACGCTGACAACTGTTCTTGGTCTTTTGCATTTGGGCGACTGCCAGTCGCTTTCTTGAACCGCATTTGTTTTCCAATCGTCTTGTTTGGTGGTGTCCATTTCATTGTTATCTTCAGGTTCGTGATTTTTAGCTTTCTTTGTTTCGGTTTTTGGTTTTTCTTCAATTTTTTTCTTCTCGATTTCTTTAGCGGGTTGTTTTGTTGTTTTGGATTCCGTTTTTTTCACCGGAATCTCCGTCTTCTTGGTTTTTTCAGTGTTCTTGCCGGTTTCGACTTTCTCTTTTTTCTCTCTCGCTTCGAGTAGGGCCATGATTTTGTTCGTAAGGCGTCTGTTTTCAGCGTCCTTTTCTTTTATCGTTATTTGAAGCTCCTTAATTTGTGCTTGGAGTTCCTCCTGTGTTTTTCTATAGCACTTGTGCTGTACTTCTATTATCCTATTTAGTTTCTCGATGGCATGAAACAAATCCATTTTTTCCATCGTTTCTAGGTCGGGTTTTTTAACTCTTTTTAGTTCGTCGTAGTCTTCGTCCGAGTCGACGGGGAGGGCTCTCTTTTTCTGGGTTCCATCATCCATGATGTCCTCAGCTGCTTGTGAATAATCTCGCGGTTGATTGATTTCGTATTTTAATTCGGTTAATTCATTGTTTAGCATTTCATAGGTGTCTGACACAACGACCTCAGGGGTGGGCGACAAGGGATTGTCGCTTACTTCGTCTTCATGTTCCGACACGTACGTGTCGGGACTGTCTGGGGGGGAGTTTACACGCGCCATGTAGCCTTACGGCAGTGAACTATGGTTCAAACAAATGATTTTAATCTTACTTAGAAGACTCTGTTTTTTGCGTCCGTGCTGGCCGCTGCCAGTCCGGATTCTGGGTGCCGTCCCAGGAGCCTGCTCGGAGGTTCACTCCCTGTGTTGACAGGGAGGGTTCCACTTGCAGTTCTCTATACCACAGGGGCAGGGGGCTGTTGCTGCTCGACTTGAATTGCTACTATTCCAAGCCTCGCAGTGTCATCCCTTGCGGACCCACTGTGGTTAACTTGTATAATATTCAGAATTTACCGCTATTACCGGTATCCGTGGTGGCGCCAATAAATACAACGGTCACCAACGGTTTACAGATAACAACGGCTCATTCACTGTTCTTCTTTGTTAGAAAAACAAAGGACAATCACTTTCTGTGCTTACATACACAGGGTGCTGATAAGCACCATGAAGGCCCTATTGTTCTCTTATCACTGACGTCACGATCGCTCGGTTGCACGTCCTCACTGTTTGGCTGCTAGAACCAAACTCTTGACGACGCGTTGTACTACGGAGGCAATATTTATAATTCCCACTCGCCTCCCCTCCACTGGTTTCGGCCCAACAGCCCGAATAAACAGTTTAATAAGTTCTGATCTTTTGTTTAAACTTTTATCATTTTTGCTAATACAAACCATTTCCAAAAAAGTCCTTTTAAATTTATTACTTTCACTACATAAAATTTTAATGTTATCAAAATCCATAATATGGTCTTTATCGATTACATGTTCTGCCAAAGCACAAGATGGTTTTTTAATTCTGCAATCACTTTTGTGAGAAATAATGCGATTTGAAAGATTTCTTCCGGTCTCACCAACATATTCAGCCTCACACTGAGTACAACTAATGCTGTATACTAAATTCGTTTTTTCAAATTTGTCTATAGGATATTTAGTTTTAGAATATAAAGATGAAATAGTTTTGATATTCTTTGTTGCTATTTTTATATTGTCAATAACCTTTAGTGTTTGTATTAATTTAGGTGTTAATGATGGTATAAAAGGTAGTGAATGATAATAGATGTTCTGATTGTTAGATACAATGTTTTGAGATTGAGCAAAAAATGGTGTTAAATTATTTATATTACCAATATTAGAAAAAAGCATCCTATGTAGCATATCTGGAGGATAAGAGTTTTCAATTAGAATATTTTTTAATAATTGAAGATCTTCTTGTAGATAATCTGGATGAGAAAGTTTTAAAACACGTTCTTTTAATCCTGTTATAAGGTTCATTTTCATCTTATTTGGATGGTGAGAGTAATAGCTTATAAATCTATTACTACATATGGGTTTTCTGAACCATCTGGTTTTCAACATATTGTCTGTATTTCTTACAATTCTCATGTCAAGGAATGGTAGAGAATTATCTACCTCTTCCTCAACTGTAAATTGTATATGTTGATTATGACTGTTGAAAATGTTGACTGTTTCATGAATTTTGTGTTTAGGAAGTGTCAAAACTAAATCATCTACATATCTCTTAATAAAAGGAATGAAAAAAGTGCAATTACTGATACAATCACTGATAACATCATCCATGACATAGCTACTTAGAATGGGTGAAAGACTAGATCCCATAGGACTACCAAAAATTTGTTTATAAAATACACCATTAAATATAAAAATATTAGAATCAAAAACAAAGTTGATAAGTGTTTTCAAATGTAATAAGTCAATATTAGTGTGTTGTGAAATCTCATTCCAATGTTTTTCAACACTACTTATGATTAAATCTAAAGGCAAATTAGTAAAAAGAGATGTTACATCAAAACTAACTAAAACATGATTTTGTGGTAATTGGAAATTATTAATGAAAGAACTAAAATCAAATGAATCTTTAATGTAAAAATTGTTGTTTAAATTATAAGCAGTAGTTAAGATGTCAGTGAGGAGCTGTGCTATTGGTCCATTAGGAGGGCATAAAGATGAAACAATTGGTCTCATAGATAAAGTTGGTTTATGTATTTTTGGCAGAGCATAAAACCGTGGAGCAATAGAATTATAAATTTTGAGCTCTTTTGCTTTTTTATTATCAATAAATTTGTTTATGTTTAATTTAGATACTAGACAATTTGCTTTTTGTTGCAAAGTACAAACAGGACTCCTTCTAAGTGTAGTGTAATACTTAGTATCATTTAAGAGTTCTCTAGTTTTTTGTAGATAATCCTCTTTGTACATTACAACAGTTACGTTACCTTTATCGCTTTTGACAATATAAATTTCAGGATGGTTTTTAAGAAAAAGTTTAGTTTGCATATAGTATTTATTTAAAAAATGATCTTTGACTTCTTTATGCAAAAAGTTTGTAATAACGTTTGTACATTTAGATCTAACAACATCCTTTTGACTATCATTAAGTGGTCTGATTATTGATTCAATATCAGAAAGTAAATTAGGAACTCTAATATCAGATTTGGAAGGACATAAAGAAAATTTAGGTCCTAATGCTAAAAATTTTTTAATTTCAAAAGGAAAATGAATAGATGTTAGATTTTTAAACCATTTTTCTTGAAATTTTATCTTATCAAAAGCTTCTATTTTTAATTTATTGAACTTATTAATTTGTATTTTTTTGATTTTATGAAATTCTGTGTTGTATTTAATTCTTTGTCTACGATTAAATTCATTAAATGTGTGGAAATTTAAGATGTTGTAAGCCTTGGTACGTAACTCATGTAATTTTCTTTCAAAAAAGTTTATATCAGCAAAAGCGATTTTAATTTCTAAATTAATAATATTTCTTCCAAACCTGTCACATAATTTCCAAGCATCATGGTGAATATTCCCAGTCCGATGATGTGACAGGTTTGGATTACATTAAAGATTCATTTGATTTTAGTTCTTTCATTAATAATTTCCAATTACCACAAAATTATTTTTTAGTTAGTTTTGATGTAACATCTCTTTTTACTAATTTGCCTTTAGATTTAATCATAAGTAGTGTTGAAAAACATTGGAATGATATTTCACAACACACTAATATTGACTTATTACATTTCAAAACACTTATCAACTTTGTTTTTGATTCTAATATTTTTATATTTAATGGTGTATTTTATAAACAAATTTTTGGTAGTCCTATGGGATCTAGTCTTTCACCCATTCTAAGTAGCTATGTCATGGATGATGTTATCAGTGATTGTATCAGTAATTGCACTTTTTTCATTCCTTTTATTAAGAGATATGTAGATGATTTAGTTTTGACACTTCCTAAACACAAAATTCATGAAACAGTCAACATTTTCAACAGTCATAATCAACATATACAATTTACAGTTGAGGAAGAGGTAGATAATTCTCTACCATTCCTTGACATGAGAATTGTAAGAAATACAGACAATATGTTGAAAACCAGATGGTTCAGAAAACCCATATGTAGTAATAGATTTATAAGCTATTACTCTCACCATCCAAATAAGATGAAAATGAACCTTATAACAGGATTAAAAGAACGTGTTTTAAAACTTTCTCATCCAGATTATCTACAAGAAGATCTTCAATTATTAAAAAATATTCTAATTGAAAACTCTTATCCTCCAGATATGCTACATAGGATGCTTTTTTCTAATATTGGTAATATAAATAATTTAACACCATTTTTTGCTCAATCTCAAAACATTGTATCTAACAATCAGAACATCTATTATCATTCACTACCTTTTATACCATCATTAACACCTAAATTAATACAAACACTAAAGGTTATTGACAATATAAAAATAGGAACAAAGAATATCAAAACTATTTCATCTTTATATTCTAAAACTAAATATCCTATAGACAAATTTGAAAAAACGAATTTAGTATACAGCATTAGTTGTACTCAGTGTGAGGCTGAATATGTTGGTGAGACCGGAAGAAATCTTTCAAATCGCATTATTTCTCACAAAAGTGATTGCAGAATTAAAAAACCATCTTGTGCTTTGGCAGAACATGTAATCGATAAAGACCATATTATGGATTTTGATAACATTAAAATTTTATGTAGTGAAAGTAATAAATTTAAAAGCCCTTTTTTGGAAATGGTTTGTATTAGCAAAAATGATAAAAGTTTAAACAAAAGATCAGAAATTCAAAATTTAAGCAAAATTTATAATTATATTGTTTCTTTATGATTTATATATAAAACTTGTAAAATGTCATATTTCATTCTCCATATATCTGTCACATTTCTTTCAGACATCTGTCAACGGTGAATAAATCTTCTTCTTTTTGTTACTAAACAAAAAAGAATGTTTAAACGAAATTTTACTTTTGACAATATAATTGTCAAAAATAAAAATTTAATGTTGGCATTTATGACATTGAGGCTATTTGTAATTGGTTGCTATTTGAACTTATTTATAAATTCAATTATTTTTATATTAAAAAAATGTTTTCAAAATTATAAAAAAAAATTTCGGAGAAACATTTATTAGATTAAAACATTTTTGTATTAAATATTTTGAAGATGTAAGCAGTAATTTTTACTTACCAAACTAATTTTTATTTGGTAAGTTAACAAAAATTGTTTTTTCTTTTTAGTTCAACCTTGTAAGTATTTTGTCTTTTTTAGCTCTTGATAATAATTGTAAACACAATTGAAAGCTCGAGAATTAAAAAATAGTTAACCAATAGCCCTTTTATTGACTCCAACCCATCCAAAACAGTTATATATTTGTTCCAAACGAGTCACAAGTACTTCTTTTTTCTTATTCTTATATATATATATATATATATATATATATATATATATATATATATATATATATATATATATATATATTCTTTTCTGTTATTTTTGGCTATTTGTAGCAATTCAGCTTTAGAAAAATGTGGGTCATATTTAATATTATTTGTTATCAACCAACTAATAATTTCGTCTTTCCTTGAAGTACATAGTTGAAGGTTGATTATTTAAAAGGAGAGTGTGGTAAGAAGTATTATCCATTACAACCATTGATGGCTCTTCTAAATTAAGTATTAATTGTTTTCTTATCCACTTAGTAATTCTTTTTATTTCTCCATGATAATTAGCTACGTTAGATTTTGAACAAAACAATAAATTTGCTCCCGAAGCAAATCCTTTGCTTGAACCAGCGTGAACAATTGCAAAACGTTTACCATCATAACCTCCTGGTTTTCGAACACTTTTGGCACTTTGATCTTGCCAATAATTTGTTTTATTTCCTTTGAAGTAAATCCAAGTTTTATCTAAAAAAAAACAACTTCTCTTGTAAATACACTTTCAAGATTTTCCATATATTTACGAAGGAATCTGGCTTTAAGAGCAGCAATACTAGTTTGCTCAATTAATGCTCGTCGATTGTCATCCTTTTGAATTTAAATTCGATGTCTTTTAACAATGTACTAAGCGATGGTTTTCCAATATCCACTACTTCTCCCTTAATTGACAGGTCAAATTCGGCAGAGTAACATGCTTCTCTGAAAAACAAAAAAGGGTTTATTATCGTCTTTTATAGCTAAAAATAAGTAGATAGAAAATTTCATGAAAATTGAAGTACCTACCCAGGTCCTTGTTTCCCATAAAATTCACACTGAAGAAATCAATACTTACTCTGTTAGTACATATCATACAACGTATTTCGTACTGCCATTTTTGATGTCTCAGGTATATCAGTCGTCTTACTTTTAAGACGACGTCTATTTTTGTCTGGTTTTGAAAGGATCGGATTGTTTCTTTCCTTTTTTTATCGAGTATATTGTCCGCCCTGATATTTTTAAAGCAGCGGCAACTCTTTTAAAAAACAAATATTGAATAGTAACTGATTAACAAACATGCATTTCATATTTGACCTCTTAAACAGATGTAACAGGCTCCAAAGGTCCTCCATTCCTTCTTTTTAAGTCAAACTATTTATATAAATTTAACACAAGTTGCTGCGCTTGGGAATTTAGCGTTTTTTCAAGACATACCTTAAAAATAATAATAATAAGTAATCTCGAAAATATACAAATAAGTTTCCGTTTGACGGAACTATAGCCAGACTTGTGTAGTATAATGACAATTTGTAGATTAGAAAATATTACTTTTCGCATTGGCTTAAAAATAAATACTCACCGGAAGTAATCAAATTATGAAAGCAACAGTTAGTCGTTCTGAAAATAATTATTCTTGAAAATATATAATTCAAATGACATACCCAAAGACTACAAGTAAATAATTGAAAAACCAAAAAAAAATTAATTCAAATAAATCAATACACACGACAAATGAGAGCTAATGTCACTGTCAATGAAAATTATAAATATCAATAAATCGATTTTTTAAAGTATTATGTTTAATATAACTATTATTTCTAAATATTTTTTAAAAATATAAGCTAAATATACTTTTACGGTAAAATGTAAGTTTAGTATAGGAACGTCATTCATTATTAAAAACTTATTTATTTTAATACACTGATTTTAAAATTATTTTTAGCAAAGGTGCAAACATCATTTTGACACTGAGTTTTTCGTCATAAATTATTACGTTACTTTTTTACGGTAAAAATGTGACATTTTACTAAAACGTCTGATATTTTTGAAGAAAAATTCTACGTTCAATACTTAAAAAATAGTTCATATAGGAGATACTTGGGGAAACAATTGTAGTGTGCTTGATTAATGTTTTTTGTCCGTTTAAAATTGACCAAGGAAATCATCCTTTGTCTTAATGTCATGTATATAAAATTTTAATAGAGGTGAAAACCAATTAAATTAGGATATTATATTAATTTCAAAGTGACGAAGTTCTAAAAGTTTATTGGTTAACATTTTTATTTATAATTGAACACTGACGTATTTATCATGATTTTAATTTTTGAACATAATTTTATCATTACATATTTTT
The DNA here is from genome assembly GCF_040954645.1 of Diabrotica undecimpunctata. NCBI lineage: Eukaryota > Metazoa > Arthropoda > Insecta > Coleoptera > Chrysomelidae > Diabrotica > Diabrotica undecimpunctata. The sequence continues at coordinate 45,661,331 of NC_092803.1, read as the reverse complement.
TAGAAAATCGATATAGTGTTTCAGTAAATCAGTAAATTGAAGTTGAAATCAGTAGACCTACTGAAAAATCAGTAAACCTGGTAACACTGCTAGTAATGGGCAACGTACAGGCACCAAAACATGGCGGCGGTCACATCGAAACTGGCTTCACTTTTCGAAGGTTTCTTAAATGAGTGTTACCTATCCTCTATCCTTCCTCTTTTAAGGTGGACGTACTATACAAACATACTATTTAACTTACACAAGAAAACAGTTTCAGAACCTTATTAAAAATTAATCCCGTCCTGTCTTAAATGTAACAAAACAAAGTGCTTTTGCCGGTATCCCGCACTAGTACGTGCGTACTTTGAAGTACCTTTATGAGAATTAAATTAAGATAAATAAATAAAGTCGCCTTGAAAGTCAGTTCTTAAAATATTTCTGTTTTATAAAAGGGCAAGTCCTTTCAGCATTTTGACCTGAAAATATTTTTGGGCATTTGATCTTTAAATGTATTTTCTGTGGATTGGAAATAATGCAATATAATGCATTAGCTATAATGTATTGATACAATATACCTAGCATAATTTTTCTAACACACTATCAATTAAATTCATATTTATTTTTGGGTTATATTACATAATTAAAAATATTGAAATAAACTTTATACTTTAGCTATCACATATATTGTTTAGGGGTTATCTTAATTCCGAAACTTATGCTGTTGTTTTAGTTTTTTATCTAAATGGATCAATTTATTTTAATAATATCTCCTCGTATGCTATTAAAAACGTATTTAATTGGTTTCCAGACGTATAAAACATTAGTGTTATTTCAATAATCGTTTTATAAATATATTCACGATGAAACTATTTCTTGCAATATATCTTTTAACAGCTTGCATATGTGCTTTCGTTGCAGGTGCAGATGATTGTCCTCCAGGAAATCCTCCTTGTGATCCGTTATTGTGCGCAATACCTGCTTGTTCACCCGACACCGTTCTGAAAAAGAGAGATCCCTGCGATTGTTGCGAAAGTTGCTATACGCCTAAAAGTAAGTTTTGTTGTTTTTTAATGCTATATTTTTTATGAAATCTCATTAAGGTTTTGGTTTTTATTTTGCTTACCATCATTATCATAATCTTCGTCATTAGTATCATTAGTGGTATCAAAGCCATAAATACGCGTCGACCTTTTCTAATCTGATTAGATAGTCGTTACCAATTTGCCGCACCGATATTTTTGCATTTTCTGCACCATTTTTCCAGCTTAGTATTGGACTTCCTATATTTCATTTTCTCGTAGTTATTGATAATAAATTTTATCTGAGAGGGTAGTTTTTATTCGCTCTTGACCAGTGACTGCCGCCTAATCTAACCTAATCTATATTATTTATTGCAAATGATATATCATTCCTTCTATACAGATATTTTACTATTATTTCTTATAAAGCTCGTAAAGTTTATTGCGTTTTCATATAACGCTTTCAAAGATTGCATCAAATATTCTTATCATTTTTCATTCGAAGATAAGTAAATGATTTTCATCTGCTTTAGAAATAGTCATTGTTTTTTAATCGTATATATATATATATATATATATATATATATATATATATATATGTGTGTGTGTGTGTGTGTTTTGGATGGGTTGGGGTCGATAAAAGGGGCTATTGGCTAACTATTTTTTATTTCGAGCCTTCAATTGTGTTATTTTCAAGAGCTGCTAAAAAATAAAAAATATCTTACAAAGTAGAACTAGAAAAAAAAATAATATTAACTCACCAAATTAAATTAGTTTTGTTAATAAATTGCTGCTAAACATATTAAAAAAAACTATTCTAAAAATTTTCTTATCTAATAAATTAATGTTTCTTAAATTTTGTAATATAATTTGGAAAAAAATTTTTTAACATAAAAATAATTGGATTTATAAATAAGTTAGAATACCGACCAATTACAAATAAGCCTCAATATCATAAATGCCAACTTAAAATTTTTATTCTTGACAATTATATTGCCAAAAACTAAAATTTTGTTTAAAAATTCTTAAGTCAATTAAATGATTATGGTCACTGAACAAATTCCCTTCGTTGGCTCAGTGAAGATGTTCGTTCAGTTGTAATGGAAACACCAAATAATAGTAGCAGAGTTTATTGTAGAGACGTACACTATGGGTGTAGACCCGGGATTACTTTGAGTAGAGACTGATGAAGTTGATCGTTGAAGACTATCAAGTTCGTTGAGTGAATATTGATTGAATACCTCTCTAGGCAAGAGATCTTAGTTTTATATAAACTTTAATTGGGTCAATATTTTCGCGGACCTCGCGTGACATGTGTATTTAATTTATGTAAATAGTTTAACTTTGTCAGCACTTTCGATTGATGTCCAAATTATATTATTGATAATTGACCAAATGTGTATGTAACCTAATTAACTACGTGTGTGTATTTAATAACAAATAGATTCATTCGGTCTACTGGGTGATAAAATTATACTGTCCAATTTCGGATATGAATTCTAAAGATTTGATATTGGACATACTGCGGAATCGGGCAATCTGGCCCAAGTGTCAATACTCAAAGTTTACATATAAGTATTACATAACATAGTAAAATTCAAACATGATAAATTATAAATAGTTTAAGAATAATCAACAATCTTCCAACCGTACCCTAGCTATCAATGTCCGACTCTATCTCTAGATTAAAATTAGGGCAATTGGATGAAAATGTGGAAAGTGGGATGTCAACTTGGGAAGTCGACGGTACATTGTTGTGCCGATTACTAACTAATACAGGTACTTCCTGTTCGTTAGTCTGAGTTTGTGGATTCCCTGAACGACATAGTCGTGCAACAGGACGGTACTTCCATAACGTGAGTATCCCAATTATTACCATTATAGTAATGATCCCGGTGGCCACAAAATAATGCCAATTAGATTCGTGAATCGATCGCCACTGCGTATGCGTCATTTCTTGTTCCAGACTCTCCTCCTCAAGTAACACATGACGTAGCTCTCCTCCTGGTATGTCAAGGTAGGTGTTTAGAGGCGTGTTAAACTTGCGGGGTGTCCTCGCCACCAGTTGGGCTACGGGAGTGATTGGCGACTTCAGGTAACTCGTCACTGCTCTGTCCACCCCACTGCTAGTGGGGAGTAATGTAATATTTTTCGTTTGGGCGATACATTTGGGTGAAAGCTTCAGGAATGTGACTCGTTCCAGTACTCTTTCGTTCCGATTTCCATCGCAAATAATGGATATGTGTATCGTGACTGGCGTGCTAACTAGCCAGAGGTTGGGAGTACCCATCTTACTCCATTGAGCTGTCTGTATTGTCCTGGCTACCACTGGACATGTGCTATTCTTAGATCGCTCATAAATTTCTTCAAGTATGCAGTTTGGTTGGGTATCCATGTTTCTTATAGCCGTTGGTGAGCACGCTATCTGCGCCTTTGTCAACAGTAAGCATCTTTCTCTATCTTCCGCGGTCAATTCGAAGTAGTGCTCAACACCGACCCCTCAACGTTAAGTGGTATGGCCGTGACTTTGAGCATGCTGTACTTATTTTTCCCTGTCACTATGAAGTAGCCGATGACTGTTATATATCTGTCGTCATGACTGATTTCTGTTTCTATAATGGGTTGTCGTCGTATTTCGACCCCTTGAGGCAGTATCTGCCCTGCTTTCCCTATTAATTTGGTTATTTCACCCGGTTTCACTATATCAATGAAGTGTCCGTGGTTATAGTGAAGGTTTAATATTCCCTCGTAAAATTGAGTATATTCGTTTATGAAGTCCATAACTTGTAATGCTATCGTTTGTATTCGTAACGTGCTATATTCGGTTTCTAATTTTTGTGCTTTGTCTTCTACTTCGTTAAGTCCTTTAGATATTTCTTGTAGACCTGTGATTAGTGCTTTGTTAAACTTGTTCATTTGCTTGTTTATCCTGTTCTCTGTGTGATTGATTGATGTTATTGTTTCTAACATTATCTTCGCCTGGTGCTGTGATCCCTTTATTAGCTCCTTTTGGTTATTATCTAATGCTTCAATGTTACTGTAGGCTTCGTCATTGACTCCAAATACTGAGGTTAATATTGTTCCTAATATTCCTCTTCTTTCCCTTCCTTTTATTTCTACTGTCAACCCCTCGCTTACTGACTCCGCCTTTCTTTGTCCTTCCTCTAACTTCTCTATTATATCCTTACAATTCACGATTTTTATCTCATGACACAGTTCTCGTACGCCTTGTATCATATTTCCTATTAGTTGGTGCTCTGTTCGAATTCTTCCTTTTTCGAGTAACACCTTTATTCGAAATGTTCCCCTAGTACTAGTATTTTCTTCCATCTTAGTGCTGCTGCCTTCTTCGGCTTTTCCTGTTTCTCTTCTTCCAGTCGTATTAGCTTATGTATGGGTCTTTTAGTCAGTTTCCCGTTTGCCTTTCTCACTGTTACTACTCTGGTTAATCCCTCCGTTCCAGGGTGTGTTTCTGTTACCCTTGCTAATGGCCATCTGCCTGGAGGTGTATCCTCTTCTTTAATTATAACTATTTCTTCTTCTTTTATGTTAGGGTGCGCCTTATGCCATCTATTTCTCTGTTGTAATTGGTGCAGGTATTCCTGTTTCCAAATTTTCCAGAAGTCTCTTTTTATTTTCTCCACTAATCTCCACCTCGTCGGCATCTTCAAATAAGTCGTAAGCTCTTCTTCCCGATTTGGTGATATAATTTCTCTCCCTATAAGGAAGTGAGCTGGTGTCAGGGCTATTTTCCCTTCAGGGTCTTCTGATGACCCACATAATGGTCTCGAGTTCATACATGCTTCTATTTGTGCCAGCACCGTACTCAATTCTTCATATGTTAGAACTGTTTCCCCGATGATTCTTTTCAAGTGATATTTCATTATTCGCACTGCGCGCTCTCCCATAATCCTCCGAAATGTGGTGCATATGCAGGTATGACATGCCACTGGGTACCTAGTGCCAGTAATCCTTGTTTTATCTCGTCATCTATTTTTTGATTTTCTTTTTTCAACAAATTTGCTGTTCCTACGAATGTGGTTCCGTTATCGCTGTATACGTTGTTGCACTGTCCTCTGCGTGCCGTAAATCTCTTGAACGCTGCGATGAATGCATCCGTAGACATATCGCTTACTACCTCAAGGTGTACTGCCTTCGTTGACAGACACACAAATACTGAGATGTAGCCCTTATAGCTCCTCTGTCCTCTGCCTCTCGTGGTACTTATTTTTATTGGCCCGGCATAATCTATCCCTGTGTTAGTAAAGGGATGACTCGGGTTCACTCTGTCTTTCGGTAGATCTCCCATTAATTGTTGTGCTGCTTGGCTTTTATACCTCCTGCACCTTAAACATTTTGCTAGATGATCTTTCACGGTTCTTCTGCCGTTGATTATCCAGTATTTCCTTTTTATGTACTGTAGTATTTGTTGTAATCCGCTATGTAGATTTCTTGCGTGACTATCTGTTATAAGTAACTTTGTTAATGCACTATCCTTTGGCAAAATTATCGGATGTTTTTCTCCGTACTTTAGATTCGTGTGTCTCAGTCTTCCGGTGACTCTTAGAATTCCTTGTCTATCCAGGAATGGTAGCAATGACGCTAATTTATTTTTCTTGTCTAATTGCTGTTTCTTCTCCAGCTTATTTATTTCTTGTTTGAAGTAGGCGTGCTGTGTGTGCTTTATCACCTTTAATAGCGTTTCCTCTAATTCTTGGACTGTAAGCTGACTTTGTCCATTGTCTTTCTTTTTTCTGCATTTGTCTGCAAATCTCCTACAGTATGAAAGTACTCTTCTCATTCTTTCTAAATTTGAGAATCTCTCGCATATGTCCTCCTTTATCGTTGTCGTGTGCACCGTTATTTTCGTTTTGACTTCCTCCTCATTTGTCTCTGGTATTTCTTCTGATTCCTGCGTTAAAGTTTTGCTACTAGTCAGCCAAGTTGGTCCCTTCCACCATAGCTCTGCTTCTAATAATTCTGATGCGGTACTTCCACGTGAGAGGATGTCCGCTGGATTTTCCTTTGTATCTACCTTATGCCAATTTTTCGATCCTATAACGCCTCTTATTTCCTCTACTCTGTTGGCGACGAACATTTTTGACCTTTTTGATGATCCCCTTATCCAAGCCAGGGTTATCGTTGAGTCCGACCATGCATATACCTCAATGTTTTCCCTGTTCAATGCTTGTAGGGTTTTCTTCATTAAATTTGCTAGTAGTACCGCGGCACACAGCTCGAGCCTCGGTAACGTCGTTTTCCCTTTCAATGGTGCGACTTTCGATTTTGCTATCATTAGATTCGTTTTAATTTTTGGGCCTAATACCCTTGAGTAGATTACCGCTCCATATCCTTTCATAGACGCATCTGCAAATCCATGTAGTTCTACTCTGTTTATCTTGCTTAAGTTGTTCCACCTGGGCAATGTTATTTTCTCCAGATTTACTAATTGCGCCTGGTATGTATTCCACCTGCTTTGTTGGTTGCTAGTTAATTCTTTATCCCAACTGGTCTTTTGCTCCCATAATTCCTGTATGAACATTTTCGCCTGAATTACTACAGGTGCTATCCATCCCAGTGGGTCGTATAGTTTTGCTACTTCTGACAGTACGTGTCTTTTCGTTATTTTCTTTGCCGTCGTTATCCCTATTTTGAATGTGATTATATCCTCTTTAGGTGACCAGTGTATTCCTAACGTTTTCCGTACTTCTTCTTGTTTGAATGCCTTGGAATCTACGTTCCTCATATCCTCCGGTACGTTCTCCATTATTTTTTCTTCGTTGCTCAACCATTTTCTAAGAATGAAACCTCCTTTTCTGAACAGTTGTATTAATTCCTTTTGGGCTGTTTCTGCTTCCTGCACTGTCTCAGCTCCTCCTAGTATATCGTCTACATACATGTTTTCTTTTACAATTTTCGATGCCAACGGGTACCTCGCTCCTTCGTCTTCTTGTAATTGTTGTATTGTTCTTAACGCTAAAAAGGGTGCTGCGGCCGTGCCGTATGTCACCGTCGTTACGTTATACTCTTGTATGTGGTCCTTTGTGTCCTTTCTCCACAAAATTTTTTGATATTTTTGGTCTTCTTCTGCCATTCTGATTTGTCTAAACATTTTTTCCAGATCCGCTGAGTATGCTACCTTATTGGATCTCCATCGTAATAGTATATTTGTCAAATCTTGTTGTAATTTCGGCCCTGTGTGCATAATATCATTCAGGCTTACTGCCGATGAGCTTTTGCTTGATGCATCAAACACGGCTCTTATTTTCGTTGTAGTACTGTCCTCTTTTCTCACTGGATGATGAGGTAAGTAGTACCCATCTCCCTGGTTTTCTGCTATTACCATATGACCTTGGTTTTTATAATCTTCCATGAATTGTCTGTAATTCGCTTCTAACTGTTTGTCTTTTGCAAACTTCCTTTCTAGTTGCATCAATCTGGCGAATGCTTGCTGTTTAGATTCTCCTAACTTTGCGACGTCTTCCCTAAACGGAATTTTTACTTCGTATCTCCCTTCTTCATTCCTTTTTACAGTCTGTCGATACAGTTCTTCACATTCTTGTTCTTCCACTGAGAAACTTGTGTCCTGATTTACTTCTTCTAATTCCCAGAAGTTCTTTATTTGTACGTCCATTTCTTGTCTTGATATCATACAGCATACTTCTGCTTTTATATTCTCCCTTTCTCGTGCTATTCTTGAAACTCTCCATCCTAGTTTGGTGTTTTGACTCAGGAGTCCATTACTTATTCTGTGCATCCCTTCTGTCAATATGTAACTGTATTCTTTTACTCCTAGTAGTAAGTCTATCTTCCCTACCTTGTAATATCTTGGATCTGCCAGTATTGCATTTTTCTCGTTATAGTCCGGTAGAATTATATCCTGTTCCGGTAAATTCCTTGTTATCTTCGGTAGTACTAGTGCTTCTATTTCCATCTCGAAGTCACTTTCGTAATGAGTTTCGATTATAAGTTTCATACTCCAGTTGGCTGTTTTTTCTCCTGACGAGCCTATCCCGGATATGGTCGCCTGTATGGGCTTCCTTGTTGTTCCTAGCGTCGTCGCAGCTTGTTCCGTTATAAATGCGCATTGTGACCCTCGGTCGATTAGTGCTCTCATTATGTGTGAATCTCCTTTCGCATCTCTTATGCGTACCACAGCTGTCGCTAGTAATGCTTTACCTTCCTTATGGCTTGCACAGTTTACTGAATTCAGCCCTCTTTGTTGGTCGTTGCTATTCCTAGGCCCATTGGTATCTTGTGTATTTTCTCGCCTTCCGTTATTTTGTTCTCTGGCGTTGTATGGATTATTATTTCCTCCTCTGTACCTATCAGCTTGGTACCCGTTTCTTCTATTGTTTGAATCTCTTCCATTTCTTTCTTGTGTTTGTTCTCCTTTCGTTCCATTGGAGTTTCTTTTGTTGCTTGTGTTTCCTTTTTCATAATGCAACATATGGTGGTGGTCTCCGCCACAGTGTCTGCACCTATATTGTGAATAACATTGTTTTTTTTTTATGTGCTAGGCAGTTTGTACACAATCCTTTTTCTTTTATCATCCTGTTCCGGTCTCTTACATTGAGTTCCTGAAATTCACTGCAGTTCGGTACTCCGTGATCTCCGTTGCATATCACGCAATGTGTTCTTGGTTTCCTAAGAGATCCTCCTTGCTTCTCTTGTCTTTTTTCTGACTCCAGCGTTCCAGTGTCTGAAATCTTCGCTGTAAGAATGTTTGTGTCGATTTGTACGTCGGTATCTCTCTACTGTCTCCAATGTGGTTTTCGTACAGCCTCCTAGTTTCATTGTCCCATTTCGTTATGATAATTCGGGCTATCAATGGGCTCCACGCTTCCGTGTCTGTTCCTAACCCTCCTATGGCTTCCAGACTTTCGTGGAAGGTGTCATGTAGTGATTTCAATGCTCTAGCAGAAGATTCCTTTACTTCCTGCGCTAGTAGCATCCTGTCTATTAATTTAAACAATATCATCCTTGGGTTCTCATACCTATCTTTTAGCATGTTCCAGGCCACTTCGTAGTTGGCCTCGGATATGTTTAAGTGTTGTATCATTCTGTTGGCTTCCCCTCTTACTTGAGTTTTTAGGTACTGCATTTTTTCTGCGTTTGATAACTGGTCGTTTTCATGTATTACTTTAGTAAACAGATCGTGGAAAGTTCTCCACGTTTCATATCTGCCTTTATACACAGGGATTTTTACCTGCGGCAATGTCACACCGTCCCTCCTCTGTGTGCTTTCTGGCCGTTGCATTCCTGGCCTTATTTTCTTTAAAACTTCCCTGACTTTCCTCTTTAGATGATTTATTCTCTCTACTTCTCCATTATCTGTAGCGTCTAGTTCCTCATTTACTGCTGCTTCAATCATTAGTGTATTCACCTTTTCCATGTATTCTCTTAACTCTGACTGCAATTCTTCATCCTCCTGCAAGTCTTGTTCATTTTCTGGCCGTAATAATTCCTCGATTCTTTGTTTTCTTATCTGTATCTCCTTTAGTTTCGGTGCTTTTCCTCTTTTCAGCACCCTTCCATATTCTTCCAACAGGGTTTTCCCCTCAATGTATATCTTAAATACCTGATCATAGTATTTTGTTTCAAAATATTTTTCTTTCGTTATACCCCCTTCTAGCAGCTTTTCGTGGTTATTTAAAAATTTTGCCCAATATTCTTCTAATTTTTCCTGTCTATCCCGGATGTATTGTTGATTTTTTCGAGATTGGGAATCCTTTTTTGTATTTGAAACGAGTTTCGTTATTTCTGTTCCTAATTCCGCTTGCTTAACGTATATGCTTTCCATGATTATTCTTATAAATTTTTACATTCAGCGGTAAATATATTAGACAATACGAAATGTACGTTATTTATTAAATAAGTATACCTGTACTATAACACTTTCTTTTCTATCGGAATGTGCAATTTAGCGAAATATGAGTTTGACCTTGCCTGCTGTGCTATTCTTTGTACTGAGGTAGGTCAAGATGTAATCCACACACTCTTATAATGATATATATACATATATATATTGTTATCAAAATAAATGAAATTATTTGCTACGTAATTATTTAAATTTTTCGAAATAAGGTATTTAATTGAATACGTATATATGTATGAACGTTTCTTTTTTCAAATTGTCATACAAAATTACTGTTTAGTAAGTTATAGTTGTGAATGACGTTTATTTTTTGTTTTATCAATTCTCTGTATTATTTAAATGGTATACATTCTAAAGTACATTATTATACGATTGATAGAGTGGAGATTGTTGTTCTAAATTGTTAAATTGTAATAAAAAAAAAACTTGTTAAATTGTAAGATTGTAAAAGTTGGAAGATTTTGTAATTATTCAAAAACTTACGGTTTTTTGTGTTCTTAGACGTTGAGGATCCCTCGCTTCTGGTGGGTTCTGCAATCGGTCCTGTCCTTTGGCTGCTCTGCGGCTCTAGTATGGCTCTCGGCTTTGGTACTGCTCTCGGCACTGGTATGGCTCTCGGCTTTGGTACTGCTCTCGGCTCTAGTATGGCTCTCGGCTTTGGTACTGCCTCGGCTCTAGTATGGCTCTCGGCTTTGGTACTGCTCTCGGCTCTAGTGTGGCTCTCGGCTTTGGTACTGCTCTCGGCTCTAGTATGGCTCTCGGCTTTGGTACTGCTCTCGGCTCTAGTGTGGCTCTCGGCTTTGGTACTGCTCTCGGCTCTAGTATGGCTCTCGGCTTTGGTACTGCTCTCGGCTCTAGTGTGGCTCTCGGCTTTGGTATGGCTCTCGTTCTCCCGGGTCTAGTGGTCTCTCTCTGCTACTGAGGGTGTTGCTGGCGTGGACTGTATAGGCTCTCTCAAACTTCCTTGAAGTATTCTGTTTCTCGATAGGACCATGAACAAATCCCCTTCGTTGGCTAAGTGAAGATGTTCGTTCAGTTGTAATGGAAACACCAAATAATAGTAGCAGAGTTTATTGTAGAGACGTACACTATGGGTGTAGACCCGGGATTACTTTGAGTAGAGACTGATGAAGTTGATCGTTAAAGACTATCAAGTTCGTTGAGTGAATATTGATTGAATACCTCTCTAGGCAAGAGATCTTAGTTTTATATAAACTTTAATTGGGTCAATATTTTCGCGGACCTCGCGTGACATGTGTATTTAATTTATGTAAATAGTTTAACTTTGTCAGCACTTTCGACTGATGTCCAAATTATATTATTGATAATTGACCAAATGTGTATGTAACCTAATTAACTACGTGTGTGTATTTAATAACAAATAGAATCATTCGGTCTACTGGGTGATAAAATTATACTGTCCAATTTCGGATATGAATTCTAAAGATTTGATATTGGACAGTCACCAAATAAAAAACTAATTTTATTTGGTGAGTTAATATATTTTTTTTCTAGTTCCTCTTTGTAAGATATTTTGTATTTTTTAGCAGCTCTTTAAAATAATAGTAAACACAATTGAAAGTTTGAGATAAACAATAGTTAGCCAATAGCCCCTTATATTGACTTCAACCCATCCAAAACATATTTATATATTTTTTCCAAACGAGTCACAAGTACTTCTTTTTTCTTACTCTTGGATCTATTGGAGAGTAATATCTTTCGATTTATCTCCTTCGTTGTGGAACTCACATTTGTCAAAAAAAGAGCCTAGGTGGGTAGCTCTTTTAGACAGCAGACTTAGTAAAACACAGGTTTAATTTAAATAAAAGTGTATTTAAAATAAATAAATAACACAATAAAATGATATCAATGATACAATATACAATAAAATTTAAATATTAAGGTCATAAAAATCGAAATAAAAATACGATATGTTAATACACACACAAGCTGAAGAGAAAGGAATGATAGGTTAGAGATAGACGAATAGATTAACACTCAGTCCGGCAAGGAGCAGCAAGTGGCTAATTAACAGTTAGTTACGGAATGGGTCTGTTTCAGATCAATACCTCAAGACTGGTTTGGAGCTGCCACTAGAGCAACACTCTAACAGAAGCAGTTGGCCTTCGGACTGTTGGCCTTTGGAAAACATCCAAAGGCCCGGCATAATTCCCAGCAGATCAGCATTCTGGCGATACTAGATCCTAGCTTGCGACGTACGCTAAGTTATTCCACGAACCTTGTATATTTCTTCGTCAATCCCTTTCGACAATTTGCATAGTTGAACATGACCACTCACTTATATAATAAGTATATACTGGAATAAGAATATAAGGAATAAAATATATACACACCTGTGCTGATTCTGTCATGTTGTAAACAAGAAAATCCCAATGGCAATTATTCGCAGTGTGTTTTCATTCAATTAAATTACACATTAGTGATCTGTTGTTAGTTGTTTGGTAAGTTATCTGATTTGAATGTTGAGTAACCTTGCAGTTTTAAGAACATCCAAGAAAACTACAAACTGTTTTGTAAGTATAAAGTTGCATCATTGTAGTCGTTTGCTTATAAACTTCTTTATTATTTTTGTAGTTAAGTGAGGAAGATTATATGATTTTTAAAAAGCGAAACGTATTTTTGTATACGTTGGATAATCGTAAAGAGATGGTTAATAGTCGATCTACCTACTCTAAAGCCAGCCTGTTCTTAGGCCTCCAGACCACTGTGTTCTCCCTACATTCTCTTTTTTAATAATTTATCGTAAACTCTCGAGAAAATTCCCAACACTGCTATTCCTCGTTAGTTGTCACATATTTCTTTAACTTAGACATAAGAGTGGTTTTGTGTGTTTGTAGATATTTTGTCCTTTCCTTAGTCAGTAGTCTTTCAAGTTATCGGTTCTATTCACGTAGGCTAATTTAGTAGTATTTTAGTAGCTTTAGTATTTTCTTTTTAAAGAGATTTAAGTACTTTCAAGCTTTCGGTTCTTTTACTACCTCCCAGGTAAGTGTTAATTTTGGAGCAGTTTTTCTCCCAGCATTCGTTTTTCTTTCTGGTTATTGCCCTTTATACCTCTTTTTGAGCTGTTTAGTATTCGTGTTTACTTTGATCCGTTTTACGTTCAGAAATGTGTTGTATTTATCGCGTTTAATTTTTATTTTTGATTACTTATACAGGGTTTACAATAGGGGTTTCCTTTGTACTGTCTTTTTATACTTGCTTCACACTTTTTCTGCTGCACCCTTTAGACATTCTTTTATATAGTTGTATTGATCAAACTATCAAAGTTTCCACATATGAGTTTTTCATCAAGTCGTTTTTTGTACAGTATTTTTGAGTATCTCCACCGACTTTTTCGAATAAGTATGGACACTTGTTGGGCTCTTTTATCTTTAGGTATTTAGGAGAAAAAATGATCTTATTCTTCTGGGTTATCTGAGTTCTTGTTTCTTGCCACTTCTTTTTTTGTTCTTAGTAAGTACTAAAATATCCATGTTAGCTTTCTTTGTTTCTGAAATTATGTCGGTAATTTTTTGTGAGATACCTTGAACGTTCCTTATACCACTGTTCATAATCCGTTTTTCTAGTTGGACTGATCTTCGTTTATTTAATCATTTTCGAGGTGGCGAGGTGTTGCCTCTCACTCTTGTTGCTACAGACCGATTGAAACTAATCTCTCGGCTAGTCTTTCATTTCTCCATCTCCAGTGTTCCGCCCCCTACGACTGTGAATCATGGCCCTTTCACCTGCCAGCACATGTAAAGGAACACAGCCAGTGATAACCCACAGAGCGGCAGCTGCAATGTATTAAAAGCATTTCGGACGTCAAAGAGAATCAGGATGACCTATCGATAATCAGCCCCTGTGCCGCCCGGAGCACATCGATCACCGCATTCACTGTACTTTTACCCTGGCAGAAACCATATTGTCTCGGAGACGGGCATCCTCGAATCGCAATTAACTCCTCGATACGTGCACGTAGGATTCTCTCATACAACTTTCCGATACAAGGAAGAAGGCAAATAGGATGATATTTTCCTGCCTTGAATTTAGGTAGAAGCACGAGCCTCGAGATTTTCCAGGGATCCGGAAAAGACTGCGCGGCAAGAAGAGCATTCATGTGCTCCAGCAGCCACGTGGGCTCCAAACGGTCCAGACGTAAAACCGCCTTAGGCGGGACACCATCTAGACCGGGAGCCCTGCCAGACTTAAGAGAGCTCACCGCCACAGCTAGTTCATCCAAAGTAAAGGGAAACCCACGCTCAGCCTCGACGTCTGTCCGCACACCATGCCACCGTCCTTGTGGGAACAGTTTGGTGACACAGGCGTTGAAATGCTTCATTGCGATCTTATACCCTTCACCCCTTCATCTGCGACACTGGATGGGTAACAAGTAGTACTAGTTTCCCGGGTATGAGAAACACCTGAAACCTGAAACACCTTGAAATATGAATTTTTAAAAATAAGTAATAATATTGTAATAGGTGTTGTTTCGAATATACAAAGATATTGCCAAATATAATTTAATATTATTTTTGAATACCTTGTGTCTATTTTGTACCTATCTTCAACAATTTGATCTATTATAAATCATAAATATTTTTCAATTGTGGCGAAGCAGTGGTGAACGCCACGGCTTCTTTGGGTTAGGCATTACAGTTCCGTGAAATTCCCGCCACTACATTTTGAAACAAGCAATAGAACATTTTAAAGCACTCACATTGGTAATTTTAAAGTTTATCAGAAGATTGCAAAAAAAATAATTATATATCCGATCCTACCACTAAAATTATTTAAACAATAAGATTAGATTTAAATCCTATTGTTTAAATAATCGTAGTGGCAGGTGCCTATTTCCCGAAGCTATACATAAAGTACCATACAGAAAACTTTAGACAGGAATCATTTATGACAGTACTGTATGTTTAACAAGGATGAAGTTTTAATGAGAACGACTATCATCATATTCCATTTTTCTAGAAAGGCAACACGCGATTTTGATGCTACAACATCAAAACATTAATTAATTATATTTAATTGAATAGCACTTGAACATCTGACCAGTTTTCAGTTAAGATGTTAATGATGTAAACATTTGTCATTCGTTAAACATATATATATATATATATATATATATATATATATATATATATATATATAACTGTGTAATTATTATTATTTTTTTTTTTTAGTACAAGGTGAATATTGCGGAGACCCACGATTTGCTTGTATTGATGGACTTCGTTGTAGAAATGACGTTTGTGTATAAAAATATGTCTTAAAAAAATTTTCAAAATGCAGTGAATATATTTTTTCAAATTAAGCATATTATTTTAAAAATTAATTAAACATAATTTGTATCCAACATTGTTAAAAATCAACAAGTAAATATTGAAAATTTCACTCCTTTATTAAATATCCCATTTCAAACTAACAAAAACTTTTAATTTACTAGTGGATAAATTAGAAATAAAAGTCAGGTGAAAAAAGTTTTTATCTGCACATCTCCACGGCAATATTATCAAATCTCTGCTTAAGAATTTAAACGAAACTGATCGTTTTGAAACTTTTATATTCAACGTGATGTAAAGGAAAAATATGTATCGGAAACTACAAAAAAAAAAGATAAAAATTCAATTTGGAAGCAATTAAGTCCCAAAGGCAATGTTGCGAAAGAGTTCGGAAGACCCAGTCTTATCAAAGTTCAACCAAAAATCAAAACGAAGAAAAGATAGAACATTCATGTGCAACATGAATACAAGGATGAAACAAAAAGGTGACGGAAGTGATCAAGGAGTTTAGAGAAAGCAACATCGACATACTAGTAACAACAGAAACCAAAAAGAAAGGAAATAGAACTGAAACAGTAGAAGACCATATCCACTGCTTGACCGGAGTTAATAAGGAATGTAAAGCAAAGGCAGGAGTGGGAACACTAATCAAAAATAAGTAAAAGAACAGGGTTAGAACATGGGAGCCAATCAACGAGAAGATAATTAAAATGCATATAGATATATACGGTAAAGAGACAGTGATACTCCGAGTATATGCACCAACAAACGATTCCCCGACAGTAGAAAAAAAAAATTTCACGGACCAACTTCAACACCAAATAGAGCTACTCAAGAAGAACGTGGAGATAATTATAATAGGAGACCTTAACCGCAGAACTGGAAGAAAAGAAAACGATAAAGTAGTGGGGAGATTTCGAGAAGATAAACAAAACGATAACGGAGAACATCTGATTGAATTATGTGAACTAAACAACCTAAAAATCACCAACGGATTCTTCAGACATAAAAATATTCATAAATATACATGGACGCAAGAAACACGAAAGCTGAAATCGATAATAGACTACGTAATAGTCAAACAGGATACCACAATAAAGATAAAAGGTGTGAGAGTCAGAAAAGGGGCAGAATGTGGAACTGACCATAAACTGCTGACAGCAAAAATGGGCATTAATTGGAAACATAACATGACCTCCTCTACAGAAGAACCGTTGAACACTATAAGAGAAAAACAATACAGTATAGAACTACTCCAAGAACAATCAATAAGAGAACTATACAAACAACGTCTAGACCAAAAATTAATAGAATACGGCAACATCTAAGAAATATACGAGCATATAAAGGAGAGTATAAAACAAGCAGCATTCAAAGCACTTGGAGAGAAAGAATATACAACAAATAAACAGCACTAATATGATATAAATGAACTAACAAAAAGAATAATTGAAGAAAAAAACCGTTATACAGAAAATGGCTAACTACAAAAAAGAAATAACACAACAAAATAATGAAAAATGGGACAGAATCTGCTTATATATTGAAACATATATGGGAGGTACAAGAAATGAGAAAGACCATAAAAGCAATCAAAAATAAAAAGGCACCGGGACCTGGAGGCATTTCATTTGAGCTTATAAAGTATGGCTCAAAAAAATTACACCGGGCAATAAAATGGATATTTCAGAAGGCCATAAATGGAGAACAGCTCCCAATATATTATATTTAAGAAATGAGATAGAAAACGATGCAAAAACTACAGAGGAATAAGCTTAATATCATCAATAGAAAGATTATATGGGAAGATACTGCGAGAAAAGATAGAGCAAGCTATAAAAGGCAAAATTGGGGAGGGTCAGGCAGTCTTCGTGGCAGGAAGATCATGCATAGATCACCTATACACACTAGGACAACTGTTGGAAAAGAAAAAAGCAAAAAATAGATATACATTTTGCATTTGTGGACCTGAGAAAGGCGTATAACTGTGTACCAAGGTCAGAACTATGGAAGGCAATGTACAAATTAGAAATACAGACGGAACTTTCAGAAAGCTACAAAAGCTCTGTATAAAGAAAATAAAGTGTCCATTAAAATGGGAACAAGAATCATACGAGACTTCACCACAACAAAAGGGCTCCTGCGGGCTTGTTTCACATCTCCAACCCTATTCAAAATATACTTAGACAAAGCCTTACCTAGATAGAAAATAAAATGGGAAGGCATAGGAGTACCGGTACCAAACAAACCTATATACGTTAAGCTTTGCAGACGATCAAGTAGTGTAACACAAGACCAAGAAGACCTCAGTTACATGATGAAGAAACTACAAGAAGAATATACCAAGGCTGGCCTAGATATTAACCTCGCTAAAACAGAGTACCTATCTACAAGTGAGGAAGACATAAAAAATCTACAGATTGACGACAACGTAACAATCAAAGGAAAGGATAAATTCAAAAATACTTGGTGTTTATAACCACGAAAAAGGCAACAATAGAGGAAGAAATTAAGCAAAGATTAGGACAAGAAGGAACAGCAATCCGATAACTTAACCCAGGATGGTGGATTAGACACCAAAATATAAAGATAAAAGCACAGATTTATAAAAGATTAGTGCGAAGTATTATGACATATGGGGCTGAAAATAGGATTATGAACAAGAAAAAGAGCAGTAAGATAGTAGCAACAGAGATGGAATGCCTGCGAAGATGCTGCAGAGCAACAATAATAGATAGAAGAAGTAATGACGAAATAAAACAAAGAACATCAATAGAAACAGACATACTAACATATATAGAACAAGAAAGACTAAAGTGGTATTGACATGTAAGAAGAATTAGCGACAGCAGATGGATTAAGAGAATAACCGAATGGAGCCCCATAGGAAGGAAGAAAAGATAACGACCCCGAAGATCCCGGAGGAACGACGCCATGAGTAAGAAAGGCTTAAACGATGGAGAATGGGACAGCAGAGAGAGATGGAAACGGTTGAGCGAGGATAGGCAGTGAATACTGTAGAATCCCTAAATATATATAGGTTGTGTCATCAACGACAAATTTTAATATTGTAGAAATAACAATTATTTAAATGGATTGGGCATATTCCTTTATAGGCATGTGACATGGCAATGGCAAATCAAGTCAAGAAAGAACAAACAACAGAACAGCTAGACATCGACAAACTGTGGCAACACAGCGCTAATAAAAATAAGACAGAATATTTCAAACACGGATTAAAGCAGATAATCTAGAACTGAAGAACATTCGAAAGAACTTAGGACAAAAATATTAAATCCAGCAACAAAAACCATAAATATAAAGAAGAAAATTCCAAGAATATGTAAAATGGCAAAATGAAATATACAGAGGGTGTCAAGAAACTCTCCTGACAAACGAAAACCGGAGATTTTTATTTAGAAAAATAAAAGTACGATTATTTATCCTGCAGAGTTGCATCGATTACATTAATTACAAATTTCTAGTACCGTTCATAGGCGTACGTTTTGGATAGGTCAACGGGTATTTTAACTCATAACTTTTTTGTCTGTAACTTTTAAGCATTTTTGATACTATATTAATAAATTTTTAGATATTCTAATACTAAGAGGTACTCCTACTTTAAGTCTGTAGGATCTACCGTTTTCTAGAAAAATCGATTTGAAAATTTTTTAAGCAGAAAAATCTTCCTGTAGCAGTGCCTGAACCTTTGTAAAATGAAAGGATATAAATTTTTGTTGTGTAAGATATTTCTTGCGAAAGTTTTTAAAACTATTGAATACATGACAGGGAGTATTCGAACGCATATTTCTAAATTTTCCCCAAATTCCATTAAAATAACATCTTGATGTGCTGTTACATCATTATATCGCGCTGTTTCATTATTTTTTGGGAACACTGAACTTGTTTCTCTTAAGCTACGGTTTGTTAGAACAGTGCGCAGCGCACGACATACACGAGTTACAGTACAATGACCGCTACCATCCAGTAAGTTCCACCACGTGGATTCCAACACGGGGCTACCGCTTGAACATTCTGGACTAAATTGCGACGTATTGAACAGCAAGATCAGCAATTAATAAATTATAAAACACCATGTTAAAATCAATATTTTTTAGTCTGATTAATTAAAAGTCTGATTTAAAATACAGTCTGATTTAAATTATTATTGTTGTTACTAAAATCTTTGTAAGTCGAAATAAAAGTTTTAATTGTGAAGTTCAGTTTTTAAAAAAGTATTTTTCCCAAGAACATTCATAATTGGCGCAGAGTCAGTACGGAAGTGGAAGAGTCTTTATAGATCCTCGTCACTTTTAAGTGTTTGTCCACTGTTCCAAGAACCAGCCTCAGGGAAACCGTCTGCAGAGTTCACCCGAGGGAATTAGAGAATTAGAATTTAGAAGAAGCCTTCAGGAGCAAAGAAATGCACATCGGCATCGTCTTTATCCTGTAAGCGATTTTATTATTACTTAGAATTAAGAAGATTAGATTTTGAAAGAATTTTTAATAAATCAGACTCCTCTGAGTCCTTAGATTGAATCAGAGCTAAATTAGAAGATAAATAAAACAAAAATTTGAATAGAATAACACAAAGATTAAAGTAATTTAAAAATATCTCCTCTAAGTCCTTAGATTGACTTTAGAGTCAGATTTAGACAAAATTGAATAGCTTAATAAATATGTACTATATAATAATAAACATAGAGATTAATAGATAGAAAATAAGTAGATTAAGATTGATATATTTATATATTGATTATTGAAAATTACGATACCGATTTGACTATTGACTATATATTATATTGAAATTTTTTAAAATATGGCAGTTCCACAATTTGACGTTAAAAATTTATGCATTCTTCCAAATTTTGACGGAAATCCAAATGAATTACATGAATTTATTAAAGTTTCTACAATACTTCTAAACCATTATTATGACAGACTTAATGCAGCTAGTATACAAAACAAATTTTTGCTTCATGGTATTATCAGTAAATTAACAGGTAGAGCCAAAGAAGTTATATCTGTATATGGATGCGAAACTTGGGATGAAATAAAAAACGCATTAATTCAGAATTTTGGAGACCAGAGAGACGAAAATTCGCTTACAAGGGATCTAGTAAATTTAAGACAAGGCTCAACAGAATCTATTATGCATTTTTACGAAAAAATCATGGGACTTTTAAGCTGTATTAATAATTACCTAGAATTACATACCATAAATGCCGATATTAAAAGGAGCAAACAAGAATTTTTCCGTCAACAAGCTCTTACAACATTCTTAGCAGGCCTACGAGAACCAATGGGCTCTGTTATCAGAGCAATGAGACCAGGAAGTTTAGCCACGGCAATACAATACGTACAAGAAGAAAATAATGTTCGATATCTTCAAAAAAATCAAATAAGTCAACCTTCAACATCAGGAAGAAGCGAAAATTATCAAGAACGCCGACCTCAGAGATAGCAGATGCCTGTACAAATCCAGAAACCATTGTACCAGCAGACAAATTTTGCACCTCCACGATGGCAGAAACCAATGAGACAATTCTATCCGCAGAATCAGTTTCAGCAACCACATCGGCAACAAAACTTCGATCAATTTAGACAAAATTTAAACCCTCCAGCATTCAGGACCCAGAACCAGTCAAATGTATGGGCACCCAAACCCGGACAGTCAAAGCAGTCTAGACCAACACCTATGAGTGGAATATCAGAAACCACAACCAGAGGCCGTCAAAATTTTACACCAAATTACCGAGCACAGCCAAAATTCACCGTAGAAGAACTTTACAATATACAATGCCATGGAGATGAACAAGAAGAGAATGCCAACTACAATGATTACTACGAACCTGAATACGACAATTTTCTACAAGATACATATGAAAATCAACCAATCGAATACAAAGAAAACGTAAATTTTCGAGAGGACCCACCAGAAGCAATCGGAACGTAATTGAACTTCATTCATTTCCCGACAAGAAGGAGCTACCCTACATCGAAATTTCTAAGCCTTCTTTATGACTTTTAATCGATACAGGATCTACAAAGTCATTTCTTAATCCAGAAATAGCTTCTTCATATTTTCCAAGTTACATAAAACATGAACCCTTTGTCGTCACATCAATTTTTCAAAACTATTCTCAAAAATATTGTGCCGAAATTCCTTCATTCTCAGAATTTAATTCTGACAGCAAAATGAAATTTTACCTCTTTAAGTTTCACAAAACTTTCGATGGTCTTATTGGCCTCGACAATCTAAAACTCTTCGAAGCCCAATTAAACTTCCCTAAATCGCTTCTAGTTACAAAAGATTCTACAATCCCCATTAAATATTACGAAACAAATAAAACACAATTTTATTCCATTCATTTGGAAGCAAATTCTATTAGCCAAGTGAAAATTCCTGTCAAAGAAGAAAAAGGAACCATCATTATTCCTACCCAAAAAGTACAAGGCGTCGTAGTACGAGAAGCCCTTACTAACGCCGAGAACCAACTCGCCTGGACCGAAATTGCCAACTTCACGTCAGAACCCATTCATCTTTCTCTTATGGAACCACTCGAAATCAATAAAATAGACATTCAAGATTTCCATATATATTCCATAGAAACAACCTCCGGATCAGACTACAGACAAGATATCGACGACTTAATTAAAACCGAACATCTTAACGAAGAAGAAGAGGAACAAGTTCGCCACCTATGCCGAAAATTCTCCGATATATTTCACCAACCAGACACTCCTCTCAGCTTTACTAACGAAGTTAAACACCACATCAGAACCAAGGATGAAGAGCCTGTATATACGAAATCATACCGGTATCCGTATGTGCACAAGGAAGAAGTAAAGAAACAAATCTCTTCAATGTTAGAGCAAGGGATCATTCGACCAAGTCAATCGCCATGGTCCTCGCCTATTTGGGTCGTGGCAAAGAAACCAGATTCATCCGGTAAAATAAAGTGGAGAATAGTAGTAGATTATAGAAAGGTCAACGAGAAGACAATTGACGACCGATACAGAATTCCTCACATTAGCGATATTTTGGACAAATTGGGAAGATGTCAATATTTTACGACCCTCGACTTAGCAAGCGGATTTCACCAAATCGAGATGGCTGAAGAAGACATTCCCAAAACAGCATTTAATGTGGAAAATGGACACTATGAATATTTAAGAATGCCTTTTGGACTTAAAAACGCTCCGTCCACGTTCCAACGTATGATGGACAACGTATTGAAGGGACTTCAAGGAGAAATATGCCTCGTCTATATGGACGACGTAATAGTATATTCAACATCACTACAGGAACACATAGTAAATCTCACAAAAGTATTTCAACGATTAAGAGAAGCCCGACTAAAAATCCAAGTTGACAAATGCGAATTCTTAAAGAAGCAAGTTAATTTTCTAGGACACGTAGTCACACAAGAAGGCATAAAACCGAATCCAGCGAAAATTGAAGCAATAGAAAAATACCCAATACCGAAAACAGCAAAAGAAATAAGAGGATTTCTTGGACTACTGGGATATTACAGAAAGTTTATTCGAGACTTCGCAAAAATCACGAAACCTCTAACAAGATGCCTGAAAAAAGATGCAAAGATCGAACATACACCCGAATTCGTAGAATGCTTTGAAACGTGCAGGAAATTATTAATGAATGAGCCATTATTGCAATATCCAGATTTTTCCAAACCGTTTAACCTCACAACAGATGCCAGTAACTTCGCTATCGGTGCAGTACTTTCCCAAGGACCAGTTGGCAGTGATAAACCAATTGCCTTTGCTTCCAGGACACTAAATGAAACCGAAACCAAGTACTCTACAATAGAAAAGGAAATGTTAGCAATGGTGTGGGCAACTAAGTATTTTCGACCTTACCTATTTGGAATAAAATTTAAAATACTTTCAGACCACCGTCCTTTGCAATATCTATTCTCCCTAAAGGAACCCAACTCCAAACTAGTACGTTGGAGATTAAAATTAGAAGAATTTGACTACGAAGTAATTTACAAAAAAGGCAAAGCTAATACAAATGCGGACGCACTGTCTCGAATCGAAATACACACAAAGGAAACTAAGGACATCGATTCACAAATTAAGGAAGTCTTTGATGATTTAGTAGACATGGAAGACGATGGATGGTCAACGACTAATAATCCAGATGCAGATCGAATAATCGACGAGATTGTAGAAGAAAAAGCAACAGAATTAATTCCAGAAAACATCCCAGAAGATACTGTTGAAAACGAAGATCAAAACATCCCAGAAGGCACTGTCGAAAACGAAGATCAAAACATAGACGAAGACGGAAATGAAACCATACATACAGCAGTAGAAAACCCAATTCTTGGTATACCTATTTCGGAAAAACCACTTAACTTCTACAATAACCAAATTATAGTCAGAATCGTCAACTACAATCCACGACCTCCAGCAATTATACAAACCTTTCCGAATAAAAGACGTTATCATATCCAGCTGTCGAAAGATCAGTTAAAAGCTGATACCATAAAAATTTTTAAGGAACACCTCAACCCGAAAAAGAAATATGCAATTTTATTTGAAGCAGAAGAAGAAATTTTTGCAGAAATTTGCGAAATTATCAGGAAAACTTTTAAAAACAACGCATATGACTTAGTAAAGTGCAATCTTTTATTGGAAGATGTTAACCTAGAAGAACAACAAAAAGAGATTATAAAAAACTATCATGAAGGAAAAACGAACCATAGAGGAATAGCTGAAACAGAAAGTCAAATAAGGAAACGATATTACTGGCCTAATATGAAGAAGGACATAGAAGATATCATAAACTTTTGCGATATATGTCAAGAAAATAAATACGACAGACTTCCTCCCAAACCAAAATTTATGGTTACACCAACTCCCACTAAACCACTGGAAATAGTTCACATTGATTTATTCCAGGCTGATGGACAGAAGTTTCTAACCATAATAGACGCATTTTCGAAGTATGGGCAAGCCTACCCAATAAATGGAGGAAATGCAATCAATGTACTCAACGCCCTATTGATTTTTATAACACATCATGGACTCCCAACAATGATAGTAGCCGATAATGGTACGGAATTTAAAAATGGAGTAATACAAGAATTTGTAGACTCTCATAAAATCTCAATCCACTATACAACACCAGAGAATCCGCAATCCAACGGGATGATTGAGAGATTTCATTCTACGTTAATCGAACATCTTCGAATCCTAAGGAACACCAAAGCAAAGCTCTCGATTAAAGAACAAATGCTATACGCTATAATTGGGTACAATAATTCCATACATTCAGCAACGAAGTTAAGACCCATCGACATATTAAACGGACATATCGACGCAAAAGATCCCTTTGACGTTGACATACAGAAAGTAATACTGAACAATTATATCCAAAATCATAGAGAGATAACAAAGGAATTATACAAGGAAGTAAACCAGCAAATACAAGAGAATAAAAATAAAGTCATTGAAAATAGAAATAAATCGAGACAAGACCCTATTACGTATAAACCAAGCACAAAAATCTATACACGAAAAACAGTTACCAGAAATAAATTACTTCCGCGATATTCCGCAAAACATATAAAAAGAAATAACGAAGTGACTGTAAAAACATCAAAAACTACAGTTCACAAGAAAAACATAAAACATCAACCTAAATCAAAAACTAATTCTAAACCGTCCGCACAGGATCACCCTGACGATGAGAGAAGAAGAGAAGATCAAGGACCTGAAAGACAACCCAGGATTAATTCCCCTCAACCTGGGACAAGCAAAGATTCATACTAGTACACACGATTTCACATACTTTTTCAAACTACTACCAATAAAAGAAGAATTTGACAGAATTAAAACCAGTACGACGCAAAGACCACAGCAGTTCAAAATGGACTTAGCCATTACCTTTTTCGTGTAAATTGATTGAAAATGAAAATTTATCCTTCATTTTATTGTCCTATCTTATTAATCTTAACTTATCCGTCCAAACTTATCTCATCAATCTTCCGCCCAGATACAAATTCAAAACCCCAATCCAGAGTTACATAAATTCAAGGACAACCATCCCAGAGCAACCGCTAATGCTTCCCAAAATAAGGACCATAGATATTCAAACAGCGATTAAATTCAAATCATTAAGGATTTGAATCATCAATTCTCTAAGGAAGATGAACATCTAGAGATAGTTAATCCGAAATTATGGAACCATAGCCATAACCATTTTTGGATGACTCCTTTATATATCTTTATTACAATAATCTGCCTCTATATATGTTACAGGTATAAAACAAATAACAAAAAAACCCAACTCTAGCGACGAAACTCCAGAACAGGCCAACTCAACAGTTCTGTTCGTCCCTCACAAAACTTCTTCAGGGGATGGAGTAGTTACAGTACAATGACCGCTACCATCCAGTAAGTTCCACCACGTGGATTCCAACACGGGGCTACCGCTTGAACATTCTGGACTAAATTGCGACGTATTGAACAGCAAGATCAGCAATTAATAAATTATAAAACACCATGTTAAAATCAATATTTTTTAGTCTGATTAATTAAAAGTCTGATTTAAAATACAGTCTGATTTAAATTATTATTGTTGTTACTAAAATCTTTGTAAGTCGAAATAAAAGTTTTAATTGTGAAGTTCAGTTTTTAAAAAAGTATTTTTCCCAAGAACATTCATAATTCACGTACAGCAGAATCTGTTGTACTCGACTCACGGCAGTTTCGGATGAGTCGGTTTGTTAGATTAGTTCGTATTCATTTATTCTGTCGCGCTCAAAACAATTTTAAAAATTAGTTTCACGTATGTTCTCTTAAAGATGATACGTTTAAAAAAATGAATTCTTCCAAACTTAACGCAATAACTTTATTACTCGAAGAAGGGCAGGAAGAAGAGGAGTTGATAATGTCAAATTTAAATAAAAGAAATAAAAATTTAAACGAAATTTTTTCATGTCTTAATACAGAAGGTGCTTTTAAATGAACAGTCGAAAAAAGATTGTTTCAAAACGGGGTAAAAATTTTGAGAATATTTTGGACTTTCCAGGGATTTATTTGGAACTGTCTTACAATTTGTAATACTACACTAGTCTTTCATATTCCTCGGGAGAAAATTTAGTAGACATCACTTAATTATTACAATAATAATAACTATATAAAAATACAATTTTATTTTCGCTTTGGATGTGTACGCTGTCAGCTCAGCTTAACGTTTGCGTCCAAATTAAATCGCAATTGATTCCAGCGCACACTGTCAACGTACACTGCTATCGCTCTGCAGTGCGCGCAACTAAGCAGAATCTGTTACTTAAAAATATGAGTCATATTAAAAACCTGTAAACATCTTGTTTATTCACGTATATGTTTTAGATTTTACGAGATCCTTCGATTAGCTGGCAGAAATTTACCTGAGACGGAACTTTCCAGAAACCGGTCAGACGATGACCCGGATTTACCTTCTAGTATAAATCAGAGGGATTCTCCTGAGTTCTAGGCCAGTTGTGTTTTCGTACATAATAACGGATTTTTCATTGAAGGAGTTAGTTAATATCTGAAGACCCGCGCCCGCGATTTTAATTGTAGCGTTCGTATAAAATAAATTATGTATTATTAGTGGTTAATAAACTTATATAAATTATCGTGCTTTTTAATAAATTAAAATAAGAACAATATAATAAGAACCTTTTAATAAAGACATTATAAATTAAATAAAGACATAGCAGTTAAATAAATTC
The DNA here is from genome assembly GCF_040954645.1 of Diabrotica undecimpunctata. Lineage (NCBI taxonomy): Eukaryota > Metazoa > Arthropoda > Insecta > Coleoptera > Chrysomelidae > Diabrotica > Diabrotica undecimpunctata. Next base: position 45,634,405 of record NC_092803.1, on the reverse strand, counting down.
ACAACATAACAAACCGTTATCACAGTATATTGCTTAAAAAGAATTCTTTTTAAGCAATATACTGTGCCGTTATCATAGAGAACCATTCCTTTGATTTTGACGAACGTGCGCGGCGTTCGACTCACTGTGAGTTATGCGTCACTCACTGTTCTAACAAACCATAGCTGAAATCGGGAAATTTTTCAGCGTATCTAACTTACTGCTCGAGCATTACACCTCATTTCGCAATAAACTGAATGTGTATCATCGTATTCCTCATAAGTAAAAACCATTGTTGTTGAATTGAAATTATTGTGTTTGAATGCCACAAAGTAAAACTTAAAAGAGAAACTTCACGAACTGACAAGAATTTGACAATAAAAAACGTAGGTTATAGTTCTGTTGACAGTTCAAAGCCTTTAACTTTCATGACGAAAAACCGACAAATTTTCAAATCAATTTTTCTCGAAAACTGTATATCCTACCAACTTAAAATAACAGTACCTTTTAGTACTAGAATACCTGAAAATCTAATAATCTAGTATCAGGAATGCTTAAAAGTTACAGACAAAAAGTTATGCGTTAAAATACCCGTTGACCCACCCAAAACGGACGCCTATGAACGGTACCAGAAATTCGCAATTAATGCAATCGATTCAACTCTGGAGGATAAATAATCGTACCAGTTTTCATTTTTCTAAATAGAAGCGTTCTGGAGGTATTAAAAAAAAACTACTTACAAGGCGCCATCTTTAAAGAGCTCTAGCTCCCTTAGGAAGCATTTTCGGACTGGGTAAATAGGGTTAAATCGTCTTAAAATTATCTAAGGAATCTCCGGTTTTCGTTTGTCGGGAGAGTTTCTGGACACCCTGTATAAACAGATTATAGAAGAACGAAACAAAGAACACAAGAAATATGTGAAAATGATGCAAAGAAAAAGAAAGTAGTTATTCACATATCCACATTTTCAAGTATTGACTTTTTTATGTATATCTATGTAGTTGAATATTCTGCAACATACGGCGTACATACGTTCTTTATTTTTACGGTCATAAGCGTCTCGTATGGGAGGAGAGTTAAATATTCTTATTCCCGGCCAGGTTTTCTACTTATCCCAGTGGTTACTTTATTAATTCTAAACTCATGCCGTGATATAATCACTTAACAGCTATCCTGGTAACATCGGAAATGGTTTTCACTTTCTGTAATGCCAAATATGACTATAAATACCGAGCTTGTCTTTCACGAGCCGAAATGACTGAGAATGCACTACACAGTTTTTTTAAGAGATTTATATGGTTGTTATTCAAGCGTTGACCCAGATGACCCGCCAAGGAGTACAATAACTAACTCTTCTTGTCGGTATCTTCTCTAGACTTTATGTCTTGACGCCCACTACAGTTAAAAGTTGTCTTGTCATCAAGGTGAGTATGAAAATAAATAAATGGGTAATTTGTGTACAGAAATTTACGATTTATCATATATACGTATACACTTATACTTACGGATTTTTTGTGTACTCTATATTTATATGTAGGTTACGGGTAAAACGCGAATATCAGATGTACATATACATAGACATATACATATATATATATATATATATATATATATATATATATATATATATATATATATATATATATATATATATATATATATCTAGAATTACCCGCATAGAGTTAGAATAATCCAAGCATAGTAGTGATAAATCTACATATTTGTGAATATTTTGTTGTATTCTAGTATTATTCGGTTAATACTAGGAATATTATCCTGTTCAAATAAATAACTGTTTCTAATTTGGAGTAAAAATGAATATGATTTTTATCGCTGTTAGTTATATCATGCTCTCAATGTTTAGTTATATCTTTTTTAGAATAATTCTCTATTAAATTCTTAATAAGGAGAAGAAATTAATTACAATTTAAACGTGTGTTATTTATACCACTGCTTAAAGTGTACATAATGTACATTGAAGTGTATCCATTTTATATTGTATAGGGTACCATGCGGTCCATATGTATGGAACAAATTAATTTTTCGCGTTATTATGTACTATGTGAAACAAACCTGAAACAGTTCGATTTTTATTCTTAAATTGACAATTTACAGTATGAAAATATTATCCCTCTTTGAATTATAAGCACCCCCTCGAAAATTTTAAATAACAAAGGGGTAGTGTGGCACCTTGTTAGAAAGGGATATTAGACCTCTGTTCAGCAATATAAAGTTTTTTGAATTTGTGCAATCATAACTGAGTAAATTAATTTTTACTATTAAATTAAATGTTCAATTTGACCACCATTATTCACTTCTTAAAAATATCCGAGGCAATTTTAGAATTCGCGTACAACGTTTTGTATGACCTAGGGGGTTATTTTGTTAATTTCTTCCGTTATCCTATCTTTTAAATCAGCAATATTGCCTTGTCTATTAAAATATACTTTAGAAATAATCAGGTATTGTTCTGAAGCTATTTTCTTGTGGCATTTTAAATTAATTACTATTTAAATGGGAATAGGCCACAATTAAAGGTTAAAATACGTTTATTGACGTTTCAATTTCCACTTCGGAAATCGTTCTCAAAATATAAACATTAGTAAATTAAACAAATTTTGTTTTTTGTTACTTAGTGAAAAATTCTTCTAATAATTTAATTTTATCTGACTCATCTATATTGACAATTCAGACATACCTTATACATTTTAAAGTAGACGACTTTAAAATGATATTGCCAATATTGTTGAGTTGCGTTCCTGGGACGACTTTACTTATAAGATAGTTCATTCGATTACATGAAATCAACTTTAACTTGAGAATATCCGTCAGAAAAGATCATAACATGTAATTCGTCTTTAAAAAGACAAATATATGCCATGATGACAGTAAAATTTTTCTGTTAGTGATTCCATAGTAAATTATGAGGGAAAAACCAGGAAAAAAACCTCATAATACTATCCCGACATGGTAAGTATTTGATCGTGCATTTAGTTTACCTTCAATAAACACCAAATTCCGATTTTATATGTTTGTTATTTAAAAAACATAAATGATGTATTCTCTATATGTTACTTACTTACCAATACTGGTATTTTCCTTTTAATAACTTCCTCTTTCAATATGGGTAACCAGATCCTACTACATTCTGCCGAGGAATTCGCGACACAATTGGTCTCATTTAGCATAATTAGAGCCGCTTCTTTGATTTTTCTCTTTTTACCATCCGTTTCTTTTAGGACTATATTTGAATCATTCCATTAAACCCTATGTTCATTATCCCATGCGTGTTTACAGATTTGAGATCTATCAAAATCTCTATTTTTAATATAGGATTGATGTTCACTTATTCTAACATTTAATGGTTTTGATGTTTCACCTAAATAAAACTGATCTCATTCACAAGGTATTTTATAAATGCAATTCTTTGTCCTTTCTTGTTCATTGTTAGGTTTGGTTTTGGACAAGATAGATCTCAACGTGTTTGTTGTTTTGAATGTTGTTGAAATGTTGAATTTATTTCCTATCCTTTTAAGTTTTCTGATAATCCTTTTATGTATGGTATCGTTTTTAGAGATTAAAACATCCAGGAAAGGTAATGTGTTATTATATTCCTTTTCCATGGTAAATGTTATTGTCTCTTCTTTATCGTTTATATCATTTAAGAATGTGTCCAACAACTCTGATCCATGAGGCCATATTGAGAATACATCATCTACATATCTCCACCATACTGAGGGTTTTAAATTTTGTTTAGAAATAATATTTGTTTCAAAATCTTCCATAAATATATCGGCTAATAATGGAGATAAACTAGAGCCCATTGCTAGTTCAAAACTTTGTTTATAGAATTCATTATTTAGTTGAAAGTATGTATTATCAGTAAATAATGTTATTAACTCCATTATAGCTGATATATTTAGTCTTGTTCTAGTTGCCAATGTATCATCACTTTCTAATTTTGTCTTGACTATATTTAAAGTCTTATCTAATGGCACATTCGTAAATAAACTATTTATGTCAAAACTTACTAAAGTATTATTTGAATTAAATTCAATATTTGATAATTTATTTAAAAAATGTTGTGTATTTTTTATAAATGTGTCATTTTTATTTGCAATTGGTTTTAAAATATTTAATAAAAATTTTGATAGTTGACTACAAGGAGAATTCATGGTACTACAAATGGGTCTAAGTGGTATATTCGTTTTATGAATTTTCGGTACTCCATAAAAATGAGGGGTCTTACTGTAATGAGGTGTAATTAATCTTCTCTAATAACTGGGTAAACAATCTTTAAACTTGAATAAAGTTCTATATATTTTGTTTTCCAAAGGCTTTGTTGGATCTTTTGTTAATTTTGTATAAGGTCCGTTTATTATTAGATCTTTAATTTTGTTTTCATTTTGAATTCTTTACCACAAATTACCACAGTTGCATTCCCCTTGTCTGCTGGTAGGATGATTATGGAGTCGTCATTTTTTAAAGTTCTTATAGACTTTAGTTCCGCTTTGCTTATGTTTTGTTCAATTTTAATAGATTTTTTCAATTCAAGTTTACATATTACTCTGTATTCTTCCTTTTCATGGGTTGGTAAACATTGAGATATTTTTTCCACTGAGCTTATTATGTCTAATTTTGGAATTGATGGCTGAGTAACAGCAAAGTTTAGACCCTTTGACAGTATTAAATTCTCCGTTGCATTTAAATGTCTATTTGATAGATTGACAACTGTCGCTAAAATGTCATTATTTCTATTTAGGTTATCTAAAGTGTGTAAAGTAAAGTCGTCCCAGGAACGCAACTCAACAATATTGGCAATATCATTTTAAAGTCGTCTACTTTAAAATGTATAAGGTATGTCTGAATTGTCAATATAGATGAGTCAGATAAAATTAAATTATTAGAAGAATTTTTCACTAAGTAACAAAAAACAAAATTTGTTTAATTTACTAATGTTTGTATTTTGAGAACGATTTCCGAAGTGGAAATTAAAACGTCAATAAACGTATTTTAACCTTTAATTGTGGCTTATTCCCATTTAAATAGTAATTAAATAATCAGGTATTTTCGTATCTGTTCTGCTAAACATTAGGGAAAAAACTTTGAAGATAATAAAATATTAGTCAAAACGCCAAATAAACAATTGATATGAATCTAGTAGGCTGCTGTCATTTATGTATTTAAAGTTGCTAAAAGACGTCAGCATCATATTTGTGCGCGTATTAAGTTTAAATATGGCTCATTTGTCCAAAGAATAGACATTTTCATTATGATTGGGTGTGCTAACAAAACAAGAACTTTCGTTATACTGGACATGTAAAAAATATTGAAAAGTCAGGTAAAAATGTTAAATGTACTGATGAAAAAAGTTAGATGTACTTGTAGAGATTGAGGAAAATCCGCATAAGACAACTCGAGAGCTTGCCGCCATCAATGATGTAAATAAATCATCTATTTTGAGAGTTTTGCATAAAGAAAAATATCACCCTTACCAAGCTTAATTTGTTCAGAAGTTAAATGAAAATGATCCTGAAAGAAGGCAAGAATTTTGTGAAATGATGATGAACAGAATGAACGCAGATTTGCAGTTCCTAACAAAATAAACGGAACGTTCATTTAAACGGAACGTTTAACAAACAGAACTGTAGATATTGGAGCAGAGAAAATCCTCACGGGGTATGTGAGACTCACACGCAATACCTAAAAAAGTTAACGTTTGAGCTAATATCATTAACAATAAAAATTATTGGTCCTTATTTTTTCGAGCACAGTTGATGGTGAGGTTTATCTAGATTTTTTGATTAACTTTTTAGTGTCTACATTACGAAGATTTTTTTCTGATGTTAATCATCCAAATGAGATAGATCGATCTATTTACTACTAACAAGACTGAGGTCCACTGCATTTTGCACGTATATTTGGAAATTATTTAAACGAGGTTTTTTCTCAATAGGTGGATTGAAAGACGTGGAACGACCAAATGGCCGGCTAGATCCTCCGATTTGACTCCTCTCGATTACTTCTTATGAGGTTATTTAAAATCTAAAGTATATTTTAATAGACCAAACAGTATTGCAGTATTTAGGATAACGGGAGAAATTATTGTCACGGGTTATTGTCAAGATGTGAGTGATGATAATTTTGAACATTTACATCTTACCAAATTTTACATCTTAAAAATCAATTTTCTTAGTTATGATTGCACCAAACTTAAAAAACTTTATATTGCTGAACAGAGGACTAAAATCTCGTTCTAAAAAGATACCATACGACCCCCTTTATTATTTAAAAATTTCGAGGAGGTACTTATAAATCAAAAGGGATGCTGGAGGGGTATAATATTTTCGTACTGTAATTTGTTAATTTAAGAATAAAAATCAACCCGTTTCAGGTTTTTCACATAGTACATAATAACGCTAAAAATGAATTTATTCCATATATATGGACCAGATTATATATTTGGAAGTACCCGGATAAATCAAGAAGTTATCAATCTTCCTCGCCTTTTATTTTTTCTAGAGAATGTTTGGCTAGGACTGTTGTGTTTAATATATTGGTCTGTACACTATGTTTGTGTGCAACAACTCTTCTATGCAGGTACTGGTTTGTTTACCCAATATACGTTGAATTACAGTCTTTATAATTTATTGTATACATAACATTTGATTGATGATCTTTATCAACCTTGCGTTTAAATTTTGAAAAATATTTTCCAGACATTTTTATGTCCAACATTAATATCATACTTTGCCAACATTTTTGACATTTGTTCAGAAAATCCATTAATGTATGGTAAGAATATATAGTATTTGTTTGAGTTAGTGACATCATTATTATTATTATTGCTAGGTATGGTTTGAGTTTGTTTTGGTTTGGTATTGGAATTAGATTGATTTTTGATAATATAACTTATTTTTTTAGTTAGATGGTTGTAAAATTCCGGTGGATAATTATTTTTTTCTAAAATATCTTTACCTTTTCTCAAATTTGCCGAATGGTATTGTAGGCTAGATAGCTTAATTGCTCTGACAGTAAGACTGAATACAACATCTCTTTTATGGGCTGTGCGTGCGTTTATTATTAAAATTTAGCCTAACTTAGGATGAATACGTGACCTTCTGGTCACGCATTCATACCTAGAATTCTCATACACAGCCTAAAGTAGCAGTATTTAATTTAAATAAGAAACATACATTTCTACAAACACGTAACATTCGAATACATTTTAATCGAATGCCTTATATTAAATAACAACTTTCTTCGTGGGAAACAAAAAATAAACCGAATGATTAAAATCCATAAATAACAGCAAATAAAATCCCTCATTGTTTATTAGCTGCGTGTGAAAAGATCTCGCATGTGTTAAGAGATCACTGCGAGGATTGGATTGCGGTAGCAATGGGGAAGAAACTTCCTTCGAATTTTTTATGCAGATCCGAATTGAATTCAATGGAGAAAGCAATAAATAAACCGTCAATGAGAAATTTGTGAGACTTAATATTTCTTTAATTGTCGATATTAGGCAATTTCTTATACAGCTGGTTCAAGTAATTGGTAATTGGTATAGTGTATAAAATATTTATTTTAAATATGATAAATAAAGTAATCCTAAATTATTACAGTAATCATTAAAAGTGCCATTAAAACTAAAACCCAATCCGTAAATTAGTTTAGGAGAGTCCTTACCTGCGGTAAGAGCATGGAAATGTGAATTCTGACGCAGTGAATGGGGAGGAATATGAAAACAAACTAGCTGAAGCAATTCAGAAGATTGTTTATTTTATGAACAAGCTTAAAAATAAATATTGAAAGGTGTCTCTTCTGGTAAGAGAATCCAGATTCAAGAAATTGATCGTACCAGAATAAGAACATATTCAGTATAAATCTAATCGACATAAAAAATGTTTTTTAATTTAATTACAACATAATCAGTGTAAATTAGTACACGTTAAACGACCAGACAGGAAACCATGCTGACCAGTATGAAGCTGATTCTTCAGATTTACTGTTAAAAAATCAGTCAGTAAAGTATCCAAAATTTTAGGAATAGCAGAAAGAATTATAATGGAATCATAATTAGAAATCAATGATTTAAGAATGAAATCAATAAATAAATTGTGATGGAAAGTGACCCTCAGTCAGAGATTTATTAAAAATACGCCATAGACTACGTGTTGACCAAGACCTTTATTGGTATTAAGACACTGTAGGCATGCTAGAATGTCACAAATTTTAATAGTTAAAGAGTGAATATGGCTGTAACTGATATAGGGTCTTCGACTACACTTTCTAGACAGGAGCAAGATGGATTGTGCATACGGCTAAAGAAATTGGCAAAATCGTTGAACATGACTGTGGCTCACTAAAAACAGAATCATTCAACCTCCCTTATCCCTTCCCATTCTGATTTCCCTTGCAATTGCGTGATTGGCAATTAAGAGCAGACAAGTCAATTTTTAAGTTTTAAAGTTGAAATCCTAAATATGAAAAAGATCAATACTTAATATGGAAATTTGTCTATTTTATTTCAGCAGTGGATAAATTTTTAGGTACCTATTTTTAATAAATAAAAATGTCTCAAAAATTGACTGCCATTTTCTGTCCACCAACCACACCATTACATTAACTATTACAAAATTAATCATATTTGCTAATGCAACATGCAAATTAAACTTTATTTATATTTTTATTTCAGCATCTGCCCTCTGTTTAGATCTCTTCAGATATTTCATTATCAAGTTTCAATTTCCTTCCCCATGGCAGCGCTGGATTTGTAGTTTTTCTAAGCAGCATCTGAAAAGAAAATTAATGTACATTCATAAATTGAACAAACTAGTTTCAGATTTAGTTCATTATACTTTGCTTATTGTGAATAAATCATTATTCAAAAATTAATTAAAATTAAGCACATGAATTTCGAGTGCTGTAGTTTTAATGAATCTCGCCTGAACTGGAAAAACACTAACCCAACCATTGGTATTTATTTCTAATGACCAAATGATCAGTAATTACACTTTGATAGGTACTTAAAAAACAAAAATAACAGTGTATAAATAAAATATACGGCCAACAACAAACCTTCATCTCATATTTCTAGCTGTAGTTCTTCTAATTCTAAATTACATATAAGACACAGTTAACGATATGCTTCATCGACTGTATGTGGCCACTTAAGCCATAGTGTAAATTCCTAAATGTACCTCAAATTGATTTATGTTTACAAATTACAAACCTTTTAAAATCGTAGCTATATGTGTGTCTTCAAAAGCTTTATATTGCTTTTTCCCTAGCCAACTATATTTTCCTTTAATTGTATTGCCGATCAGCTTCTTAAGGCTTCTCCTAACAAATTCGTTTATGGTCTCCTCGCCAATTTTGGAAAGCTTTTTATCCTAAAGTAGAAATCAACATGTAACAGTAATCTAACTACCCCACAAACTTGATCATCCATGCTTAATTATTTTAACTTAAACTATATATTAAAAAACCGCCTGTGTTACAAAATCAATCAAACATTCATTTGCAAATTTTGGTTTCTTATAACTAAATGCCTATTAAACCTACAATTTTTGGATATATAAACAAATTACACAAACTACGATAAAACTCACTACTAGACCTCTTTTTTAGTGGGATTCAGTCAAAATTTTTTTGCGAAGATAAAAACACCTTTGAAATTTGAATCATATGGATCAGAGTATTTTTTTAAGACCAATGTAGAAATATTTTCCAGGGAAAACGTAAATTTAAGCTATCTGGGTGAAGCAAGAAAGGTTCTCGCATCTGATGGCAAATGAGAAAGATCAGGAACTTCTTTATAAATTTTTAATAAATCACCTAGTATTTTAAAGGACTAAAGTCAAGTTGCATAATTTATTGGAATTCTCGTTACAACCATCTTTAGACCCTTCTTCAGTTTCATTAAAGAAGAGCTTTGTAAAGGATCTAAACCAGAATGGTCGTCCACCTGGTCCATTTGGATTATTTTAGGTACTTAACATGATGTTGATAAAAAGTTTAAATCGAAAGTATTGTAATCTGAACTATTTGAACTGAAACTCTCATCAAAATGATCAGTTAGGGATTCCGAAGAAAGGTTTGAAAAAGATGGAATATGGGGAGTTATTAATATTTTCAACAATATTCTCTACTCGTAACCATCCTCTGTAACCAACCAATCGTTTTCTTTTAAACATAACTAATTTTAAGAAAAATTACACTTACCTTTTTGTAATAAAATAAAAACCAAACTCGGAAATCACCTAGCAAATGGTATCAAATGTTTAACAATATACTATAACCAAGGCAAGCATTAAAAAAGTTGCTAATTCACATAATTTGCACTGTATATTGCTTAAATAGAATTTTTTATTGCTTTTAAGCATTATTAATATTACAATTAAACTGTGGCATTTTGTTTAAATAGTATCGTCTATTAAAATAGTTAAAACACGGATTTACGCAAATATATTTATTTTATTAACCAAAGAACCGAACAAATTTTGACAATAGTCGGAATTAATCGCACCAAATTATATTTATTACTTTTTGCCACGAACTTAGTATACCAATTCAATATCTATCGCCTTCCGCTGTGTTTTTATGTCATCACTGAACTACTCGTATCGACTCTGTTCCAAGCTGATGACCATATAAGGAAATTAGTGACTCAAGCCTTATTAGGAATTGAGTACTTCTGTTGAGAACAGAACTACCAGTATTCCATCTTAAGCTTATTAGGACATTAGGAAGTTAGTTACAAGCTGATCAGCGTATTAGGATGATAGTGTGACTGCAATAGGTATGACATGACAATGACAATTGATATCATCATTTTGCCACACTTCCACACTTATTCATCTTCGAAAAGATGCATTCAAGATTCATCTTGTTGATAAAAATTATATTTTTACTTGTAGCAAACTTATATCATCGTGGTAACTAGAATAATAAAACAATTGTAACGAATTAGCTAGAAATAAAAGAGTTTTACACTTTACCTAAAAACAAAAACATGTAGATATTGGATATATTAAACTATACAATTTTTTTAATCATAATTTAACCTTTTCTCTTTTAATTATTTTATTAACGTAAAAAATCTTTTATTCTATTAAAATATTTGCTATTTGATCCCATTATTGGTAAACGTCGGACGTCCAGAAAACTTCCGAGTACGGACGTCCAGGGAACGTCCGAGTACGGACGTCCAGTAAACGTCCATATTTGGTCTACCCGAAGTACGTCCCTCTTCGTACATCCCGAGTACGTCCGTTTAACGTCCAGGGACGTCAGGACCATAACTTGACGTATATTGGACGTCCATGTCGTACGGCCGTAATATCCTCCTGGTTTTCAGGGGTTTCTGGACGTTCTACGACCGCCGCTCTCGAAGAGGATCTCGAAGGATCGAGAGTCCATCTTCGTTTCGTGGAGTTAATTGGGATTCCGGCCTCTACGCGTAGAAGCTACGCCGAGCCTCTGTGGTAGGTGAGGGGACACCGGCAATCAGAATTCTCTAACAGTTCGAGCTTTCTTACAGACAGTATTCGTACAATGACTTAATATTTGTGTTAGAATTCTGATGCGTGGTGTATGTTTCAAATTCTACAGATATGCTGGCCTTCTCACGTCGTGTAGCCGCGTTCCCTCTCCTCGATAGAGGCACGAGAATGCTGGTCGTATCGACTCATCTTACTGCCCTTCGCTTCGTGTCACTACCTTTCGCTAACAGTATTTCGTATAGTTACTATTTGCATAAGGTTTCTGGCGACGAAACGCTATCGCAGCTCGACCCTGATCGGAAAAGCAATTACAAGTCCCCGTCGTGGCTTTTATTTGCTCTTTACCGTGACAGGTCCCAAAGAACGCTGTGGTCAGTTCGACACAATTTAAAATATTTCTAAGACCAATGTCTTTTCTATTTCAAAAAGTCGTGTTCTACTGCCAGGAAGTGTTCGTAGTCGATACACCAGTTCTGGTGCTCTTGTTGATTTAGCTTCTAAATTGGATGAAGTCTTCTTGGATTTGACGTCTTCGACGATAGTAGGATATTGGTTAAATAATAAAACTCAAAGTAGCGTGATAGCACACCAGGCCAACAAGGTCTAGCGGGGCTAGTAGTATAATCTTTCGCCGGGAGGCCAATGACAGCGTCGTTGATAACGAGCGCTGTGATTGGCCGGCCACAGTAACAATTTTTGTTGTGATTGGTTACCTTGGCGACATCCAGAGGACGTCGTGTGTTACTAGGATAAAGTGAATTTAAAATGTATAGCTTCTCATTATAATTTGGGCAAAAGTAGCAAGGGTAGTATTTTTAAAATAGTATTATTTTTTCTCACAAAAAAAAGAATCGGTTTATTTTTATTATAACTCTCTTAGTTAATATTCTAGAAAATTGTACTCATTTTAGTAGTCCATTTTAATGCTTTTTTAAAGTAAGTACTCTAAATAATGTATTACTAATTTTTCCCGTCAAATTGACAGTTTTTTTTTTAATTTGAGAGTTTTTGAAATTTTTCGTTAAATACTCGAAAAAAAATCTGGTAAATAAGAAGTTGCAAGGCTCGTCAGATTGAGTTCATAAACATATGCTGTATATAAAAAACTCGATATCGAATTCACAATTCGATTAATTTTGGAATTTTTCCTATTTCAGAAGCTAACGAGTGAACACCTGGCTTCTAATACTAATAGTATTTTTAATAAAAACTTGTTAGTTTAATATAATTGTTTATCAAGTAAATATTGGTAAATTGATATCACTTAAATACTTTCGACAAATAAAATTAGGCCAGTCGTTTCTGGCCATACTTAATATGTTGGCATCCAAAATATTAAAATCAAATTATGGCATCATTACAAAAAGCTCAACCTAGCTTCGCTGCAGTAACCAAAAGCACGCAGAAAAAATCTATAACAGCAACATCATGTCCCAGTAGAACTCAAGCCATTGTTATGAACGCTATTCCAGATGTAGTGCTATTTGATTACATAAAGGCAATTGGCAAAATTGTTACCCCTAAAGAAATAACCTTTGCATCACGTATTTCTAACCAGCGTATCCATACGTCAATAACAGACACTATTATTTTAGTTGCTAAGACTCACATTGGCAAAACATCATTCTCTCCAAATCATAAAGCAGTTCCTTGGTGCAACTCTTCATGTGAAGAGGCGATTCCTCTAACCAAAAAAGCCTTAAATAAGTACCAAAAAAATAGAAGCCTTGAAAATCTAATAAATTACAAAAAATTTAAAGCCAAAGCCAAACACGTAGTTAAAAAAAGTAAAAAATCATCCTGGCAAGATTACGTATCATCCATCAACGAAAACTCCAGTCCTAGCCAACTTTGGCACAGAATACGACAAATTCAAAGTCACAAAACTAATAATAAAATTACTCGTTTAATTTCAAATGGTATAGAGATCACTTCACATAAACTTATTCCTAAAAATTTTGCCAGACATTTCGAAGAGAAGTTTACAAATAAAACTAATAATATTACTTTATCTCATCATGACTTATATTCACACAGAAATCATCTGATATCATCTGAATATAGTAGATCCCTTAATTCTCCTTTCACTATCCACGAGCTAATATCTGCCTTAGCTAATAGTAGAAACACCGCAGCTGGGCCTGATGATATTCCTTATTCATTCCTAAAGCATTTGTCTAATTATGGTCTTAATAACCTCCTTAGTTTATACATTATACACGGGATCTCAAAATCTCAATATTGAGATTCATATTATTTTTAATACTTGTTACATTGCTTTTGGTAAAAAAGACTCAATAGCATAATATTTACTTTATATTATAATTTTTAATAACTGATTACAAATCTTTAATAAAAATTCAGATTTACTACAAAATTTGACTAAATTAATTTGTACTTTCTTCTTTTATCTTCTTTTTTTGGAAGTTCTAATTCTGGAACTCAGATTTAATTAATTCAGACCAGACAGCTGTGGGATAGAAAGAAGCTGCTGTATCCATTTTAATATTGTCAAAGTTGGTAATATTCAGAAACGACAGATTGTTTCCTTTGGTTGGTAACCATTCTAAGTTCTTAGTGACAAAAGGTTTCCTGAAACAAAAAAAGCTTAAAAAGAATTTAAAAAAACACAAGATTATTTTAATGTATAATTGTGTAATAAACTTAGTAGACAAATGGGATTCAGGTCCGAAGACCTAGCTGGCCAGGGTAACCTCGTAATTCCAACCTCGTCCAAGTATTGCATACTGATCGTGGCAACGTGCGTTCGCGCGTTGTTCTGCATAAAAACGACGTTTTCTCCAAGCTTTGCCATGGTATGCATAACATGTTCTTCCAGAATCTCCGTAATGTCCCTTCGTGCAGTTAAGGACCCATTTTCGATGAAGGGTAATTCTGTGCGGAAGTCAGAAGATACACCTCCCCAACCAATGACCGAGCCTTCACCAAATGGCATTCTTGGAGCAATGCAAGCTTATGAAAATCATTCACCGGTTCTCCTCCAAACTCTTACACGTCCATCGGATCCAGTTAGGCAGAAACGGGATTCATCTGGGAATAACTCTTTGCTCCAATCATTAATTCCCTAATGCGCGTATTGTCGAGCAAAAGCTAGTCGTGCAACTCGATGCGCCAGGCAAAGTGGCGGTCCTGTAGCCATTACCCGAGAACATAGTCCAAAAAAAAGAACGAAATCTTCTCCTGACTGTTGCAACTCTAACATTGCGATTTCGTACTTCCTGTAGACGATTTCGATGCATAATCGCAGTTGAGGTCCGGTTTCGTAATGCCTGCAACACAAGAAAACGTTCATCTCGTACCGTGGTCATTCTTCTTCGTCCAGAGCCAGGTCGTCTGGATAGCAAACCCTTCTCCTGAAAGGTTTGAAGCACTCGTTGAACCATAGAAAGGCTTACGCCAACAGTTCTTGCGACTTGCCGTTGAGTGTGACCGTCTTTCACAAGCGCAACAATTTGTGCCGTTTCAACAACAGTCAAGGGTATTTTTGGCAAAAAATAAACAATAATAAACACTAATAATGGCACTAATAAACACTAATGGTGGCAATAATAAACGTTTGTTTGTTGCGTTTGAACGGAAAGTCGAAGCACAAATGAGACATTTAAAACAAGCGGCAGTTACAGGAACCGTTCATTTTGGGAAGTGTGCACTTTTCCGCGAAATCGGCACTATTGAAATTTTTTGTTGCAAAGGAAACCGCTAAGCCGACAACAATTCTCAGAAACATACATTAGTTTGTATTTGTGTTATTATTATTTACGATAAAGCTCGTTAAAAATGAAATTTCATTGATTTTCAAGGTGACCCGGATTTTATGATCGCGAGTGTATATATATATATATATATATATATATATATATATATATATATATATATATATATATATATATATATATATATATATATATATATAACAGCCTGTAATTGGAATTTCGTGAAACTTTTGTCTTATATGATAGTTCATACGTGGTGTAAATAATCTTGTTTGTTTACGACTACCATTTGACTTACCCTTTACTAATAAATGAATTTATAAAAGTATTAAATGTTTTCTTCATATGTTTGTCACTTTCGTTTAATTCATGAAATACGAAACTTCCATAAGCAAACACAGCATCCTGACAATGGCCAATACCTTAAATTTAAAAATTATTTCAAATACAATTAAAAAATATCAATTCCTTAAATTTACAGTACATTTTATTTGATAATTGAAGCGATAATATAAATTGCATATCAATGAAAAGTTATACAAATTTTCCCTTTGTTTTTTCTACTCCCAGTAGGGGTTAGGTGGCTTACGCGGGGAAAATTTTTCGATCTCGAGAGCACTTCAAGTCACTCTCTCCGCATGTGCAGTAGCTTGTATAATGTTGTAAACGTGGACTAAAGAAACCAAAAGTTTTTTTTTTTCTTTCTAAGGCAGCTTAAGTAAAAATACAGATAGAGAAAACAAAACAAAAACAAAACAAAAACAAAGCCCACAACAAAAGGGCTCCTGCAGGGTTGTTCCACATCTCCAACCCTATTCAAAATATACTTAGAGAAAGCCTTGACTACATGGAAAAGAAAATGCGAAGGCATGGGAGTACCGGTACGGAACGAATACCTATATACATTAAGTTTTGCAGACGATCAAGTAGTGATTGCACAAGACCAAGACGACCTCAGCTACATGATGAAAAAACTACAAGAAGAATATACCAAGGCTGGCCTAGATATTAACCTCGCGAAAACAGAGTACCTATCTACAAGTGAAGAAGACATAGAAGATCTACAGATTGATGACAACGTAACAATCAAAGGAAAGGATAAATTCAAATACCTGGGGTTTATAATCACGAAAAAGGCAACAACAGAGGAAGAAATTACACAAAGATTAGGACAAACAAGAACAGCAATCCGACAACTTAACTCAGTATGGTGGGATAGACACCTAAATATGAAGAAAAAAACGCAGATTTATAAAACATTAGTGCGAAGTATTATGACATATGGGGCTGAAAATTGGATCATAAACAAGAAAACCAGCAGTAAGATAGTAGCAACAGAGATGTAATGCCTGCGAAGATGCTGCAGAGTAACAAGAATGGATAGGAGAAGTAATGACGCAATAAAGCAAAGAACATCAATAGAAACAGACATACTAACATATATAGAACAAAAAAGACTAAAGTGGTATGGACATATAAGAAGAACTAGCGACAGCAGATGGATAAAGAAAATAACCGAATGGAGCCCCATAGGAAGGAGGAAAAGAGGACGACCCCGAAAATCCTGGAGGAACGAAGTAGACGACGCCATGAGTAAGAGAGGACTGAACGATGGAGAATGGAACAACAGAGAGAGATGGAAACGGTTGAGCGAGGGAAGGCAGTGAATACTGTAGAATCCCTAAATATATATATATAGAAAACAAATTCTCGACAAGTAGATTTGTGAAGATTGTGAGAGACATTTATAAGAAAGTATCAGCTAGTGTTACGATAGGTGTGGGAGGGCCTTATAAATTTCATGTGAAAGTAGGACTGTATTAGGCTCAGTGTTTAGTTCTTATTTGTTCTTATTAGTGTTAGATAAAATAACAGGGAAATACCCGGGTAACAGGGTAACATTTCCTGGTGCTTAATGTATGCTGATGATCTTGTGTTAGTAGGAAATACTGAAAGGCATTTTAAACAAAAACTAGAGTAGTGGAGACAAGCTCTCGAGGAAAAATGTTTTGACAAGCTCTTGATGACTTATACTATATATGATGATTATTGTCACAACAAATCACAAGAAAATATTGGCATATCGAAAAAGACGCTTAAAATTTATAAGCCGTAGAAGTTTGTGGTATCAGATTTAATTCAAATAATTTATAGAATAGTGGTCTTCTAAGTGATGAGTAATACCTACCTAAAATGAAGAAATCCTAATTTGGAAGAAATCGAAACGTCAAAGTTTAGTTCGTTAAAGATTTTTATTACAACCAATAATTATGGCTTAACCCTATATAAACATAATATTTAAAAACTAAAGATTTAACTTTTAGATAATGAGAGTATTGTGATTATCACCACCATCTTTAAAAATGTATACAGCAACGGCAAATTACTAGATAATTGGTTGGAATAAATATTTGTAGCTATGAAATAGCTTTATAAAAAAGCATTGAGTCTCTAAAATACATCTACTTCTGTTATTATATTTGTGAGTATACGTTTATAAAGCAAACTGTCATTATTTTTCACGCAGAATCACTCTCACTCCCTAATAGTTTGTTGCATTGTATTTACTGATACCCTACATATAAAACAAATATTTATTATTCAAAGGGACTACAAACCGACATTTTTGAACCTCTGTACCTCAGAAACTATTGATTTTTGAGTCTTGATCTCATCTGTGGGAACAACAAATGTACGCGGTATAGAGATAATAACCACTGAGATAGGAAAATGCACAATAACGTCGGTATACAAGCCACCAAACCAGCCTTTTATATTTTCACCCCCAACTAACTTCCAATCACAACCCAATCAGCTTATACTGGGAGACTTTAACAGTCACAGTTTACTCTGGGGCTATGCAAATTCGGACGCAAATGGAGACGCAGTAGAAGCATGGGCCGAAACAAGTGGCCTCACGTTAATCCATGATCCTAAGCTTCCACCATCTTTTCAGAGTAAAGTCTGGAAAAGAGGATATAACCCGGATATCTGTTTTTCAAGTAACAACCTCGAAGATTGATGTACCAAAGTAGTATATGGCCCCATACCAAAAACTCAGCATAGACCTATTGGTATAAATAT
Organism: Diabrotica undecimpunctata; assembly: GCF_040954645.1. NCBI lineage: Eukaryota > Metazoa > Arthropoda > Insecta > Coleoptera > Chrysomelidae > Diabrotica > Diabrotica undecimpunctata. Next base: position 45,616,101 of record NC_092803.1, on the reverse strand, counting down.
CTTTCCAATTGTCAGACCACAAACTATTCCATTCAGAAGGAGATTTAACTTCAAAAAGGCAAACTGGCAAAAGTATGCAGACATGCTAGATTCTGAGCTGTTAAGTCTTGAACCAAAAGTAAAGAACTATGAAAAATTTGTAGAGGTACTCAAAAATGTGTCTAGAAAAGCTATCCCCAGAGGATGTAGACAACAATATGTTCCCGGGATGTCCAGCGAGTCCAAAGAACTGATGAGAACATACGAAACCCTCTATTCCACTGACCCTTTTAGCCAAGAAACGGTTGACTGCGGAGCAGTACTACTCCAACAGCTAAGTCAAGCCAGACAGGAAAAGTGGATTGAGACCCTGGAAAAAATGGACATGACACATAGTAGCAAAATAGCATGGAACCTTGTAAAAAAACTTAGCGGTGATCCAAAAGAACACAAACCACCTTGCAAGGTTACAGCAAACCAAGTCGCTGCTTAACTCCTTATGAATGGAAGAACTACGAACCGATATAAGAGCCCAAACACTAGAAGAAGATTGGACTCGGAGACAAACCACCTAGGTACTCCTTTTACACTAAAAGAACTCCACGACGGTATGAACAGGTTAAAAAACGGGAAAGCTGCAGGTGTGGATGATATATACAGTGAACAAATAAAACATTTAGGCCAAGGAGCAAAAAACTGGATCTTGCAATTTTATAACACGTGCTGCAAAACCTGCGAAATTCCAAAATCATGGAGGAAATCTAAAGTAATAGCCTTGCTAAAACCAGGAAAGGACCCAGAAAACCCCAGTAGCTACAGACCTATCTCGCTGTTGTTTCACTTTTTTAAACTATACGAGAGACTCATACTCGCCAGAATAGAAAAAAATGTCGACAAGCACCTCATCCCACAACAAGGAGGATTCAGACCCGGCAAATCTTGCACCGGCCAAGTCCTCGCACTAACAGAACACATTGAAGAGGGATTTGAAGAAAAACTTATAACAGGGGCTGCTTTCGTAGATTTGACAGCAGCCTATGACACAGTAAGGCACAAAACATTGCTCCACAAATTATACGACACTCTAAATGACCACCATCTGGGTAAGGTCGTATATTCCTTACTGCAAAACAGACGTTTTTTCGTTATGCTGGAGGGTAAAGTAAGTAGGTGGAGAGTTCAAAAAAATGGCCTTCCACAGGGAAGTGTTTTAGCACCGATGCTCTTCAATATATATACAAACGACCAACCTACGCCGACCCAAAACCAGGCACTTCCTCTATGCTGACGATCTTGCAATATGTGCTCAAGGAAATAGTTTTGAAGAAGTGGAGAAGAAACTCGAAACTGCATTAAAAACAATGACAGCGTACTACCTGCAGAATTCCCTGAGACCCAATTCCTCTAAAACCCAAGTCTGCGCTTTCCACCTTCGCGCAAAGGAAGCCCAGCGAAAACTCCAAATTGTGTGGAATGGTAATACATTAGAACACACAAGCCAACCTATATATCTTGGAGTAACTCTGGACCGGTCCCTCACCTACAGACAACAATGCATAAAAACGAAAGGGAAAGTAACAACTAGGAACAGCATACTCAGAAAGCTAACGGGAAGTAAATGGGGTGCACGTCCTGGCGTTTTAAGAACAACGGCACAGGCACTGTGTTTCTCAACTGCTGAATATGCGTGCCCCGTTTGGGGAAGATCTGCCCACACCAAACAAGTTGATACTGCGCTAAATGAGACATGCAGGATAGTAACGGGGTGCATGAAACCGACGCCACTCTCAAATCTATATAAAGCAGCGGGTTTTGCAGAACCCTCAACACGCAGAGGCGTTGCAGAGCACATAGAGAAAATTAAACAGATCGCGGACGAGCGGCATGCCCTATACAAAGCTCGAACACCACGAAAGCGACTAAAATCTAGGAAAAGCTTCCTTGGAACAGTGCAGGATGAACCGCCTGAGTATTTTCCTCTTCCCCAGGTTCAATGGACCGGCCAGTCCCTAGACTTTAAAACGTGGAAAACTATGAATCGGATAAGAACGGGGGTCGCTCCAGTAAAATCAAACATGGCAAAATGGGGAAAAATCGACCAAGATGATGTGAACTGTGACTGTGGAGAAACACAGAATATGGAACATCTTCTTACATGCAAAAACTGTCCTCATCGATGTACCCTCGAAGATTTGTGGCTCGCCAACAAAGATGGAACCGACGTAGCCCGATACTGGGCCGAAATTTTATGAATGACATGTCCGGACACGATAAAGTAAAGTAAGTGAGTCTTGGTGCAATAAAAACTTTTGATCGGCATGACCAAAACTACCTATTTGCAAAGTTTAAGCCAATTTAACTGAAACCACCGTTACTTAAGAAAAGTGCTAGTCTACTTTGTCTGGTAGCCAACGGTAGAGAGTTAGTTATAAGTTGTTTATCGAAAACTTAAGTATTTTTTGCAAGTTCACAGCTCACCTAATATAGCTATCACTCTTTTTAGAACTTCATTAGTTAACACAAGAGGCTAAGAAATGTTTAATAGGATGTCTTAGTCTATTAAGTAATAAGTAAAAAGTAATTTAGTAATAAATAAATAATACTTTTTTCGTTTACAATATAAATATAAGGTATATACAAAATATCTTTTAGGTCGCACTCTAGACAGGTGTACAAATTCAAACGACTCCTTTTCAAATTTACAAACTACATCTCTCATCGAGATAACTTCTGAAGTCTTAAAAAAGCTCTAAAAATGCTACTCAAGATTATGTTAAAGTACTTACCACTAATATTCTTTTGTGGACAGAAGAATGAGGCTACTTTATTGGCGCTTTGATCATAATTGAAAAAATAAACATAAACCGATTGTTTATTAGCCTTAGCTTGTAGCTTTGCGGCGATTTCGACACCAGAAATGAATAAACGGTCGCCAAACATCTAACAAATAAGAAATTTTATTATAATTAAAACAAAATATTGATCAACATTAATCTTATCTATCAAGAAAATGCAAAACTGTTAGGTTTCTAGTGAATGTTTTATCAGAAATAAAGTTTATATTGTTATGCTAGTCCAAGCTTCGTCCTTAACCCTCTTCGCTCAGTGTTGCCAACCCCAGCACAGAGCATAACTGTAGATACGCTTGAAAAAAACTGTAAAAAACTGTAAATATCAAATTAAAAAACAGTAAATCTACATCTTTATCTTTTTATTATTTTCTATTATTTAATCATAGTACTAAATAGAATATAGTAAAGGGAGGAAATTTAAAACAATAAAAATGATGTCATTATCAAAGATTTAATTAAATTTTTAAAAATGGAAAAGCTCCAAAGATACATTAAATAAAATAAAATTGGTAATATATAAAAACTATAATCCAACACTTCAAGAAAATGTGACTATAGCGATTTTTGTGAGAGCTTGCCTTGAAAATCATAACTATCAGATAGTATCACTAGCTTCTATTTCATTTTCAATTCGTAAATCTACTTGATTTTCCGTTTCATCTTGATTTTTTTTTAATCGTACATATTTTTATTGAATTCTTTTAGATAGTCCTTCATCACATTAAACTCGAAACAATTTTTAATGTCTGATTTTGTATGCAAGGTACCTTTTATTGTGGTCTTAGAAAGTTTATTTCTTAGTTTGGCTTTCATAATTCAGCTAACTTAGTCAGTACGGACTACTTGGCAAATAAATAGATGACGCTAGCATATCTTAAATAAAAAAACTGTAGATTTCGATGCCTAAACGAAAACATTCGAGAGAATTTACAAAAAACTGTAGACCTACAGTTAAAACTGTAGGGTTGGCTACAGCGCAGTTAAAGGTCAGGTAGTCGCAAACTGTTTTGAATCTTCCCCACTAGTTTGTCTACAGACGTTTCAAATGCATTCTAAATTCATTAAACCTTATCGTTACCTTTTTGTCTAAGTTTTGTGCGACAGGTCGAAGTGAACGCAGAACAATTTTCTCTCATTTATATTTTTTTTTTTTTCGAAGTAAAATGATGATACTGCAAATAATCTGAATTTAGTGAAAACATTTTTTATGAGTGGTTTAGAGCTTCAAGTTTCACTAAATATTGGAATTATTACAAAACAGCTTCAAGTTTCACTATATATTAGAATTATTATAAAACAAGTATTCTGAGTGTGCTTTAGAAGCGAAAATAAAAAGGGTTCCTAAGGGACCCTTTGCCGGTTTATGTGAAGTTTCGTCTCACTGTATTGTGTTGGTGTGTTGTGTTGTTGTGCTATTGTTTCCCAATGTTTCATCACTTATTTGTATATTTTGCTTCTGGAAATGGCAGGCAATAACAACTGGAGAAAGAAAAGTTTAATTTGTCGGTAATGACCGAAGATGAAATCCAAGAACTGATGAACTCTGTTGAAACGGATTCGTCAGAAGGTGATTATAGCAGCGATGATCCAGACATCGACCCAGATTACGAGCTGGATATGATCGCTCCAGATGACATGATTATAGAGTGTATCCGTGAAATCCGCAAGCAGGTGAAACAAGCGACTACTTAATTCAAAACGTGAACATGTCGCTAAATATCAGTGACAGAAGCACCTGCTGCAACATCAACAATGACAACGGCGGTGCAAATCGATGCTGACGAATGTGTCGAATCTTTAGAAAAGGAGGAGGCTAAAACGTCTACATCTATGAAAGCAATTCCATCTACTTCAGCCGCCGATGCCACACATGCTGCAAGTTTTAAGCCAACGAAAAACCCAGTTCGCCATTACCTATAATGGAAGATTCTAGTCCTTTGGTCACGCTGTTTATTGGTGGTTTTACTGGGAGAGGTAATAATTATATATTCATACTTTAGCAATAATGTACTATTTTTATTTTTATTTCAGCTATTCAGGATATCAAAGAAGATTCGAAACAATTTACCAAGGTAACGTGGTAAGCGATTAATGCGCTTGCATGTAAACGAAGTAGCTTTCCAAGGAGATGCACGGTTGCCATCGTCAATAAAAGAACTGAAAACACCAATAGCACTTTTCAAGTATTTCTTCATAAAAGGGATTATTGATTTAGTTGCCAATGAAACGAACGAAAAAGTTGCGTCTGTAAAAAAGTTTATGGAAATAAAGAAACACTTATCGTTTCAAGATAAAAGGCAGCGCATTCGAAAAGGTCAGCCAGGCTATGATCTACTGTTTTGCATCCGGAAATTGGCTGATAAGGTCAACAATAGTTTCGATTCGATTCCAAAGACGGATAGATTGTGTGTTGATGAGCAGATGTGTTCGACCAAACTCAAGCATCGTCTTCGTCAATTTATGGCAAATAAATGATTTTCAAGGGTACGCATATCGTTTTGAAATTTACAACGGTGCAGGCAACAATATATTTCTTCCTGGTGTACCCGATCTTGGAAGTACATTAAACGTTGTTGTACGTTTGTCCCAGACCATACCCAGCTTTTTTCATCACTTTTCATCCTTTACATCGACAATTTCTATACGTCTTTACCTTTGTTAGTTTATTTACATGCAAGAAGAATCTATAGGCTTCATCTATAGCCTCTAGTATTGATCACTTTTCTCTTTGGCTCAACAAAGAGAGTATTAAAAAAAATGTAAATTTTGCAAATTGAGAAAACTCAATGAGTGTATAGTCAAAGTCAAGCAAACGTGATCTTCATTTATGTTGTTCTAATGCCAAAAAGTGCTTTTATAATTATCACCATAACAAATAGTGTATACACATTCTTTTCCCACACACAAAAAATTCCCAACTAAATAGAATCTTGCCAGTTAGAGGGTTAATAGAACTCACTAATCGATTCGCAGAAGAATTGCAGCTGATCCGACAGTACGACAGTTCCACGGCATTCTAGAAATATTTCAAAGAAAAAAGCAGCAATGGAATAACAACGGTAATTTACTGGAAGTTAAAAAGAAAAGAAGAAATTCGTCCACCGTTTGGCAAGAAATATCAAATGTATGTTCAGTAGTTAAAACGTATTGGACTCAATGGGACTTGTTTATAATGGAATAGGGCTTGATTAAATAAATACTGAAAAATGATAATGATTCCGAGAACAGAACATAGTTGTTGATTCCAAAGAGCAGAATAGCCGACGCACTTCATCAGTTTCACAATAATCAATCAGAAAGGCATTGCGGTGAAAAATAAATCCTTCAGAGAATTCATAGTAACGAAGGAAGGGACTTTGACAGCTATCTATTTCAGTGAATCTACGATAGACTAGACATCAATAAAGCAAGAACTACAGCATATCACCCGTAATTTTATAGAATGGTAGAGCGAATAAATATGATAGTTAGAAAGTAATTGGCAAAAATGATGGATAATCACCAACGAGACTAAGACTGCTACCTTCCGTTCAGATGTCGACCTGTAGAAGATGTAGCTGGTGAAGATTATATGAACGAATTACAAAGAAGAATGAAAAACGATACGATACCCAAGCAGAAAAGGAATCTTCTAAGAAATATCAAAAAGTCTGGCTCTATAAGCCAAAAAATAGAAATGGTTGTTCTCTCGACTTGTAGCAGTTCTGGGAAGGTCGGTACCTTATTATGGAGGAGATTAACGATATTCTTCTTCTTTCAGTGCCTATTCGTTCCGAATATTGGCAATCATTCTGGCTATAATTATTTTATTGACTGATGCTTTAAATAGATTCGTTGTTGTTGTGGAGAACCATTTCCTCAGGTTCTTCAACCATGATATTCTCCTTCTCCCAATTCTTCGCTTTCCGAATACTTTACCCTGTAGGATTACCTTCAGTAATCTGTATTTAGTGCTGTTTCTCATTATATGTCCGAGATATTCCAACTTTCTCCTTTTAATGGTATACATCACCTCTCTTTCTTTGCCCACTCTTCGTAATACGGTCTCGTTGGTTATCTTGTCTGTCCATGATATCCTTAGAATTCGCCTGTATAGCCACATCTCGAAGGCTTCAAGTTTTTTCTCCATTGCTTCAGTTAGTGTCCAGGATTCAACTCCGTAATACAATATTGAGAAGATATAACATCGTAGGAGCCTTACTTTTATCTCCAGATTAAGATTGTGGCTTTTAAAGAGTTTGGCCATGTTATTGAATGCACTCCTAGCCTTTTCTATTCTACATTTTATTTCCTGTGAGTGATCCCATTGTTCAGTTACTGTTGTTCCAAGATAGTTATACTGTTTTACTCGGTCCACTGGTGTATTATTGATAAGTAGTTGAGCGTCTCTAACTTTATTTTTGCTGATGATCATAAATTTAGTTTTTGTTATATTTACTTGAAGTTCAAATCTTTCACTTACTTCATTTACTTTGTTTATCAGTTGCTGTAAACTGTTCAAACTGTCTGCAAAAATAACGGTGTCGTCTGCATAACGGATGTTGTTTAGGCGTTCTCCATTTAGAAGTATTCCATGTTCGCATTTTTCCAAGGCTTACAAAGTATACAACCTTGTCTAACGCCTAGTTAGTTATATATATAACGTATAGTATAAGTATATAACGAAAGTATTAACGATATTACCTACCGAATAAGCAAGATTCCGAGAAGCAAACCGATGATAGACAAACCCATGAGAGGCAAACCCATGAGAGGCAAACCCATGAGATGAGAGGCAAACCCATGACCAGCTTGCGCCATTCGAAAGAGACTACGACGTAGATAAAGAAGTCGAAGTAAATCAAGTCCAAAAAGGAGCTGACCGCATGTTTAATGAATTTATGGGGCATGGTAAAGCAAGGCATGGTGTAACCACTGAAGAAAAGCAAGATCTACTTACACAAGGATTGGCATACGTCTTTCGAAAGAAATTTGATCGAGTTTCAGAACTGCAATGCCAACTACCAGCGTCCGGAAAAGCTCTGAAACCTAAAGATGTATCACGTTACCTTTTCTATGTGGTAACAAAAGATACTTCCCATGAACAACCCACCTATCAAGATGTACAGGAAAGTTGGCATTGAGCGTGCAAAAATTAGCCATGCTAAAGCTAGAATGCCACCAAATGGATTAAGAGTTGTCCAAAATATGGTGGAGGAAATTTTTAAAGACACCCAACTAGGTACTAGTCTGTTGCAATTTGCAACTCATATTGCGGAGCGAAAACCATCCCATGTGACTTTTATACAACCGGGAGTTATAAAATAGGAACCAATTACTGATTGACTGTCCTTTACGACTGTTCCGACGGCGCGAGACTTCCACGGATTTCTAGAGATATTGCGAAGAATCAGTGGATCATGGGTAATTAGATTCTAGGAGTTACTCTAATAAATATATTTGAACTGTTAAATAAATATTCATTATAAATTGGTCCTATTTTAGTGTTAGTTTTAAAAGACTTTAAATAAATTAAAATAAACAGTAGCAACAACAGTTGGGAAATTTTGTGAAAATTGTATTGTAATGTATTACATTTATAAAGTATTTTATAAAAAGAATGTGTTTTTATTTACCTGCGTCATTTTATCAAAATTTTCTTCGGTTATATCATTTTCTGGTCCAAAATAGAAGTCTCTGATCTTCTTGGCAAATATTTTCCTATTTTTTTCTGGATATGTATAGTTATAGTCCAGCAATAAGTGGGCTTTCTCAACAAAATCTTTGTTTATTTCTTCTTGATTTGTACAAAAATCTGCAAATTAACCAGAAACGGTACTAATAAATTAACACGTGGAGTAATATAAAATATAACTGTTCAAGAGGTGATTAAAAGATATCTTCAAGGAAATTTACTAAAAGAAACTGAAAATAATATAAATGAAAAATATGAATAATCCATCTGCAATATGATGATGTAATTCTAATACTAGAAGTTTAAAAAATTAAGTCGAAAACTGAAAAAATTAGCCAGGCGAAAATGCTTCGAAAAACGCAGTCAAAGGATCGCATGCCCTTTAAAAGGAATATTCACTCATCCCAGCTTCATATGGTAGAGTGCAACAAATTTAAGTTTGGGAATGTGACGTAGTGTCTAACGCAGGTGGGCGGACTGTTTCTACCAGTGGCGGGCGAAAACAGATAGATTTAAAATAATTTTTCACAAGTATATCGAATTAAATTAACAATGAATTTGTTAATTTTTATTTTCATAGTTCTTAATCATTATGAATTTCATAGGCAGTTGCACTCGAAAAATAATGAGTAAAATATTAGGAGTACTTTAATAAATAACAAATTCCTCAATACTTACAATTTATTAACACTACCCCGAAGGAAGGGTTTCGATAATACAAAAAAAATAAGTAGTTTATTTTATTTAATTAAGTAATATATTTATTTGCCTAAACAAGAAGTTAGTTAGCTAGTTATGATTCCTCGCATGATTCTAAGATCTCTATTCCTGAATTTGAATCACAATCTTCATCTTCAGAAAAGCTTTCTTCGGATAAACCAGTATTAATAACAGGTTGCGTAAGTAGTCCAGCGTTGTGTCTAACAAATGTTCTTTTTCGATTTAAATGTTTTTATAATTTTGCGCGTGTACATATATTAATTAACTCCTCTTATAACACTTCTTCTGAAAATTTAATTTTTTGCTATATTTTCAACATCATTTAGGTATATTAAATGTTCTATTATGAGTTGTCACTCAACCTTTTATCAAAGCCCATATTTTTTCGATAGGGTTTAACTCCGGATAATAGGGAGGCAAGTGAAGACCTTGATGTCATAAAAATATCGTAAAAATTATTTTAGAGGATTTTTCGGCAAATTAAAATAATAATCATTGTATATTTTTGCTGAATGACCTTTAACTCGTTATTAGTTTCGTGGATAGTCGTTAATAAGCTTTTTATGAAATTTTTGTCAAAAATAGAATTTTATTTATTATGAAACTTTAAAAGTAATTATGGCTTACATTACTGTTATTGTTGCAACAATTGACTTTTTAATTATAAAGATGCACCTGATTTAAAAATTCACACGCATATTAAAGCACACAGCGTTAGGTACAAATCCAGTCTCTTCTCCAGCCTGAACAATAATTAGCCTTTTGCCCTTAGAAATTGGTTTTTCCACTTTGATCTGCCCAGTGATATGGTGCACTATGGCTGATGTGTACCTACCTATATGTCTTTCATTGGCATAAATTATGGTTCTACCTTCAGATCAAAATCAAATTAGCTGTTTTAAATATTGTAATAGTTTTGAACAAATATCATAACTTTTCATTAGAACACTTCTATTGTCTTCTGATTTTCGCATTGTCTTTGGATTTTTGCCACCTGCAGTTTGTTTGATATTATTTGAAGAGTATCTGTTCAAAATTATGATGGTTTTATTTGTTCCTATCTTTTTAGGAGCCATATTGTTGAGTAACTATTATTAATAACTAAAATAAACACATTACAGATACCCTAAATGACTTAATAATACACTAATTACTACTCCCAATATACTAAGCACTAATCTAAAAAAAATTAATAACATATCCAACACGATCAAATCAACATGTCAAACACTTTCTGCGATACGTACTTCTGAAACTACGACACTGGCAAGCAGTACACTGGTGGTTTCCATGGTAACACTACTAAACACGATTCACTACGCATCGTCGAAGTATGAGTCATATTCCCAAACTTAAGTTTGTTGCAGTTTATGCCCAGTTTTAAACTATGGAAAATCTTTTAGTGCTACTGAGTTCACTCAAAGTTCACTTTCTGACTAAAGTTGTTCATCGAGACTGTTTGTGTTTATTATTCTCTAAAATCACTACTTGAGGTTTGCAATCACTACATCAAAATGTTTTCTCAAAAAGTTCAATAGCATTTTCGTCTCTGAAGACTGAAGTTTTTTTTTTAATTTGTATAAATATACTATCCCAAAAATAAAGTTTGTATATTACTTATTTATATAAAATATAAGAATCTGTTACAGACCGAAAACTTATTACGGTCTGTAATACATAAACAAATAATGTCTGAGTATCTGGCCTTTTATTTTATTTTTGCAGCTTTTTTAATCTTTATCTAATTATTTAACAAAAGGTACTTACATGCACTGGGAAATAATCCCTCGTCTCTATTAACTGAAACCATCCATGGCAAATCCAATATTTTACCTTGTGTCAACAAACTGTAAGGATGTTCGGGCAAAAAAGGATTGTCTGCCCATGTGTCAATCACAACACCGAAAGGAGTTACGGGCAAATGAGCGTATTCCATAAAATTCTCGATTTGTTTCATTATCAGATTAGCGGGTTTTTCTTTCAGACAAGCTTTTAATGCAGATGTGGATGATGTGGGGCAGCCGACATCTGTCGCCAGTTTTTGGGCAAATATTAAAGGTTGTTCTTTTAGAAACCAAGGACTGAGAGCTGAACCGCTATTAGAAATTCCTCTATTAAAGAGGTCTTTCGACCAAGGTGATAAATAATGAAGATGAACACTTGATCCCCCTGCTGAGAATCCAGTTATGGTAATAGATTGCGGATTGCCACCAAATGAGCGTATATTGCCTTGTACCCACTTAAGGGCCATTACTTGGTCCTTCATGCCGTTGTTTCCTGGTATTTCATTGTCTTCTGTCGATAAAAATCCTAAAAACGCAAAATTTTAACATGAACTACAAAAATTGTAATAATACGAATTAGAATACCTAGTGGTCCTAATCTGTAGTTTAACGAAATAAAAATAACATTTTGATTATCCATCATAAAGGAAGCGCTTGCCATTTGACCAGATCCAGCCATTAATCCACCTCCGTGAATAAAGAAATTTACATCGTAACTTTTTTTAGGATCCGCTTTACCTGGTACGTATATATTAAGATGTAGGCAATCTTCTACTCCTGAAAAGAAGAAAATAGTCATGGCTTATACATAAATACATCTATATCATGATCATTTATATCGTACAATTTGCAAAGAAATTATGTCCTATTAGTACTAGAATAGCTATTACTCCACTCAATAAGACACAAATCTCATATCTGCACGTCACATCATATCTTGCATCCGACATCCTGTAGTGTCCACTGGGTCGGAAGCCATCCTCTACCTCTATACCTCTATATACCTGTAATCTAGAACGGCACTCTATTATGTGTTTAGTGTAGCTAGGCATTGACAGAATGTCGAATAGACCATCTTTACACTAACATAATCGAATATATCTACAAAATGCCACAGCTGGCGTAAGACTATCTGAACAAGAAACAAATAAATTCTGTATACAGCGAGGAGTACGGCAAGGAGACACTGTCTCTTCAAAGCTATTCACGACGCTTTTAGAACATACTTGTAAGAGGGCACATCTGAACGAGCATGGTACCAACATAAATGGAGAGAAGTTCAGTCATTTGAGATTCGCAGATGATATCGTCCTTATAGCCGATCGTATGGATGATGCAATAATAATGTTTGAAAAATTATATCACGTTTCCTTGGAGGTCGGACTTAAGACTAATATAAACAAGACGCAAATAATGACTATTCTGGTGCTAAATCGAAACATTACTGTTGATGGAAGGGATATTGTGCAGACTACATCGTATAAGTACCTAGGACATGAAATTCGGTTAAGCAGAGATAAGCAGACATGTGAGCTCCCAAGTCGCATAGGATTAGACTGGGCAGCGTTTGGTAAATTAAACTATGTATTTAAATCGGATCTACCCATATGCCTCAAAAGAAAAATATTTGACCCATGTATGTTACCTGTATTCAATTATGGAGCGGAAACATTAACCCTCACAAAAAAGGTAGTTCATACGATTCGCGTGACCTAGATGCCTATGGAGCGCCAGATGTTGGGTGTCTCTCTGAGAGACCAAATCCCAAACGAAGAAATACGTCGTAGAACAAAAACAACAGACGCTATCGAAAAAATCGCGTCATTAAAATGGAATTGGGCAGGACACGTCGCCAGATTATCAGACAACCGATGGACAAAACGTGTTTTAGGGTGGAGACTAAGGCAAGAAGCACTAACTAGATGGACTGGCGACCTGAAGCGTGGACCCCAATAACTGGATGTAAGCCGTACAAGACAGAGACAGATGGAAAGAGCTGAGGGAGACATATGTCCAGCAGTGGACGCATACAGGTTGATGATGATGATGATGATGTAGTCATTAATTCTGGCCTTCTGTTCGGCCCAGTTTTACAGCATCTGTAATTCATATTCTTGCATCTCTAAAATGATTTTTTTAATAAGTGTTCTTAAAAGTACCCCTCTTTAGACACATCTTTATATTTGTTTTAAATATCTTACTTCTTAGTATATGGAAACTATAGTTTGCGACTTAAAAGTCCATAGATACTAGATATTACATATTTAGAGATATATTACTGCTAGGGATTAAGTTTGTCATTTACTGAGTCTTCTTAATGTTAATTTTTAAACCTATCTCGGTTGATGCAGAGTTTGGTATACTTAACAACTCTTGGGGTTCTTTGAGACTATTTTAAATGTGCACGATATTGTCAGTGAAGCATAAGTGGTTTAACCTTATAACTTCAGCGACAAAGATTTAATTGGTTAAGTCATGTATACATATAAACGATGAAATCGCCAAGATCATTTGATCAGTAAAAAGAGTATCAGTTCAATACTGTTCGTCAGACTATTGGAATAGTTAAGAGAATATATTTTACTAATTATTTTCAACATTTATAATTTTATAACGGCGCGATAACATTAAGTTTTCTACGGTTAGTACAATTAAACCTACACCTAAGATTAATACTATTACAGGAATTAATATTAAAGTCAACAGTCTTCCGGGTTGAACTGCGTCGATTATCATTGCACCGAGCTTTCGACATCCTCTTCGATGTCTTCTTCAGGGCTTTCGAGGTCTCAGTCTCTCGAGCTCCCAGGCACTACTACACTGATTACTAAATCAATGCATAACTGGTACTGGGAATAGAGGATAAGTCATTTATACCATCGATGGTGACGTGGCTTGAGTGTAGATTGGCGTGGAGGTCAACGTGGGGATTGGTGAGGAGATTGGCGCGGGGGTTAGCGCGAACATTTCTGACAGCAGGATTTTGATTGACGGGTTGAGCAGGCGATATTTTCTTTATGAGAGGTCTCCAAGTCGAAGGTAACCGTATGCCGCCATCTCTTTTATTAAGACAATTTGGTCTTGTTTCAATTTCTATGACTTCTCGGATAATTCTTGGTTTATAGAAGCGGATGGAGGCTATGGTCCTGGAATTTTTAAAATCAATTTTGTGACCTGTATAAAGATGGTGTTGACCTAGAGTTAAAATTGTGTCAGAATTGCGAACATAAATGGAATGTTCATAAATCCTATTTTGGATTCTAGATTTGTTTGGCCTATATAGGATCGGGGGCAGTTTGCACACGGAATTTCATAAACTGCGTGTTGTTCAATTGTAATGTCTTTGATTGATCGGACTAGACATGAAAGTTTTTGTTGGGGGATCTTTATTCTTCTTGATTTTAGAATTTTGTCGATTTTGTCATTTTTTTTGACACCTTTGATGTAAGAAAGAAAAGCTTACATATGATGAGAGTCCGAGTTTTTGTGTTAGAATTGAATGGAAGATTGATGTCTGCGTATGCTACTATTCATGTCTTCTTGCATCATCGCAAAGGCGTGTTGATCTGGAGATAATCGTATTAATGGCTTAATTAATTTGTGAAGGAGGATGATACGAGTTTGCATGCAAGTAACGATTGGTATGGGTGAATTTTCGATAAACAGAGTGATAAAAACCTTCAAATTGGTTTTTCTTTATGATAACGTCGAGAATTGGTGGGGATGAACCGGTTTTCACCTCCATCGTGAACTGGATACTAGGATGTATACCATTCAGATGGGTTTGAAAAGATACCAAAGCACCCTTGCCATGAAGCTAAATGACGAATGTATCGTCAACATATCGTAGCCAACATTTGGCCTTGAACATTGATGTGGATAGTGCTCGGGTCTCGAAGTCTTCCATAAAGATATTTTCAATTACTGGATATAGTGGACAGCCCATTGGGGCACCATTTATTTGTCTGTAGAATTGATTTTGGAAGATGAAATAATAACTTTAATATAATTTGTATCTTGGAGCAGACTAAATCATGATTTGACTTTATATCAGCGCCGAGGTAAGTTTCTACCATATTGAATTTTGTTTTGAAATCAGTAGTTAAGATGTAATCTATTTGATACCTTATTATTTTACCTTGCTGTCTATCTTGAGGGGATTTTTACTTGTACAGATGCCTTTCTGGAAGTTGAAACCAATTATCTGTAATGTCGAAGTTATTCTATTTGCCGAATTCGATTAGACTCTTACCTCTTTAATTTCTCTTTCCCTGGCCAAAATTTCCGATGATGTTTTGCATTATTTTCTGTCCAACCTTTATTTTCTGTCTATTTTAGCGTTTAAGTCTCCCATAACTATTATTGTTTCGTGCTTCTTTGATACTTTTAGCTTTTCTTCTGCATCTGCATCACCAGTGGAAGAATAAACCTGGATTTTATTTATATTATACAGGTTTGGTATTCAGCTGTATTAAAATTGCTCTGTCTGACGTTGGGATGCAGTCAGTGACATACTTGCTAACATGATGTTTCATAATTATTGATACTCCGTTTCGATGCATATGGTCTTGATTTCTAGAAAAGTAAACGGCATATCCGTTTGCTATGAAATTCCCTCTACTTTGGCCATCTTGTTTTATTCGCCACAATGATAATAATATTCATTTTTTTATGCCAGAGAGTAGATTTCTTAGCTTACCACCTTCATATAAAGTTGTAACATTCCACGTAGATATTCTATACGGTTTCTTTATTTTCATCTTATGTCTAATAATATTTTGTTCACAGGGATTTCGTTGGTTAGTGAACAGAGAAGCCCTATGGTTTAATTATGTATTGCTTCCACTGTGGCATCTTGAATTCCACAGCCCATGATCGGTAACATTATTCGTTTGACTAATCCATGCCATCATGACTTTATTACTAGCGAATATAATGGAGTGGTTTCCTATTGACATTTTTGCCTAAAAGTGTCAATATTAAACTGCTCCGAAGAAAAATGTTCCACCTTAATACAGTAATGAAAACTCTGCTTCTCATTCCTATGTGCTAGTTTTGAGCCACACCTAGTATTTCATTTTCTTGGTTCCACCCACATCTCAGAGACATTCCCCTATCCGCCACTTGGGGAGGCGCCCGATGGAAGATCTAACAACCACAAACGGAATCTAATTTATTCAAATAACAATTATTAAACCATTGTTTCATCAACACATGGAATTCATATTTTCATGTCTGGTATGAATGTTAGTACTGAACTTATTATTAGTGACTCCATCTTGTGATATGTCAAACCCAGGAATTATTGGGTAATATGTTATATAGAGATAAATCGCGTCTGTTTGTTGAGAATTGTTTTTTATACTCTTTAATTTTAACATTGTTTTTAAGATCTTATTATCATCATATCTTACCAACTACAGGTCCTTGTCCGGTTAAATCTCGCTGTAGACAGGCAGATGGTTTTGTCGCATCGATTACTTCCTTCCACGGTTCCACAGGAACAGGTTCCTTAAAGTAAAAAACAACATTAGAATATCATTTTAACAAATGCATTATATCTTTGTTAAATATTTTTTAACATTAAACCACATATCGTTAAAATGGACTCTTTTTATAATATATATATATATATATATATATATATATATATATATATATATATATATATAATGTCCGATTGATTACAAGAAGGCTTTCGATAGGTAGAGTCAAGCATAAACAGATGATGGAAGTGCTGAAGAGGACAGGGATTGATGGTGAGATCTAAAAATAATAGCTAACTTGTATTGGAATCAATCAGCGGTGCTCCGAATAGAGAATATACAAATCAGGTCAAAATATTAAGAGGAGTAAGACAGGGGTGCATAATTTCACCACTGGTATTCAGTCTGTACTTGGAGCACATTTTTAAAGAGGCTCTAAAAGATATTGATGAAGGCATCTCAATAAATGGAGTCAAGCTCAATAACCTACAGTATGCAGATGATACAATAGTGTTTTCCAATACCATAGAAGGGCTGCAAAACTTAATGAACAAAATAACAGAAACAAGTAGAACATATAGACTCCATATAAACACCAGCAAAACCAAACTAATGTTCATCAGAAAGGAAAACATAACTGGAGCCAGTGGCGGCCGGTCAGGGTCGGCAGGGTCGGCAGTGCCGACCCACACCTTTATAGATATTATAGATTTTTTTAATATTTAATTTAATCAGTATTTCAATAATTAATTGTGGCAGGTAATCAGTTGATGTCATTTGTTTTTGTGAAATAAAAAATATCTGTGAG
Organism: Diabrotica undecimpunctata; assembly: GCF_040954645.1. Lineage (NCBI taxonomy): Eukaryota > Metazoa > Arthropoda > Insecta > Coleoptera > Chrysomelidae > Diabrotica > Diabrotica undecimpunctata. The sequence continues at coordinate 45,598,798 of NC_092803.1, read as the reverse complement.
ATAATGAGATAATAAAGACTAAATTGTATTCATGGTTTTTAAAAGAATTCGACCAATTCGACCAAACTAAATTTTATTCATGGTTTTTAAAAGAATTCGTCCAATCTGAGCATTAAGTGATCCCTGCGTAGACACTTTTCAAATTGATGATCCTGATACGATGATATCGGATACATCCATCCGCCTGTGAATTCTTAAAAAGGCACGTTCTGCGTTTTCGGCGAGCCGATCCCAACCTTGACGATTTACTTGTAAAAATCAACGGAATATTAGTTGATTAGCAATCAAACATACATTTCTTTCCATATGAACTTAATTACCAAGTACGGCAAAATTAAATTTGCCGATGCTTCATTTGGATTGGTGATTATTGGTAGCGAACTGTACATTGCGAGCGCGGGATGAAATGTTATTTCATATAAGAACGTAAGTAGTAAAGTGAAGTGATATTCAATGCACGAACTAGCCTTTCTTTCTGTGATTTATTTTTATTTTCTAAAGTGATACGTTACGTCTGCCGTAAATAGTTAAAGGTTAAAGGGTTTGACATATTAGAAGTGTTTTTTTTAAATTAAAGTATAAACAAATTCAGGTATATTAACCTAAAAAATGCAAGCCATGCGAGAAACTGTAAGTATTGATAAGTCTGATATTGTAAATTATATTTTACATAATGGGTTTTCATCTATTCCATACGAAGAACAAATTGTTATTAAAAATAAGGGGCGTCCTTTGCCTAAAATGTCTTGGCTTATAAATATTAGTGCGGGTAAGGGAAGTAATAGATCATTTTCAGATAATTGGTACAGCAAGTACTCATGGCTTACCGGGAGTGAAATAAAAAAACAAACTTTTCTGTTGGCCTTGCATTTTATTTTCGACAAATAGGGGCAAACATCAAAATCCGTGGTGTGAATCTGGTTACGATAATTTAAAGGAATTATTTAGGGCTTTACATAAACATGATATTTCGAAAGATCATACTTATTTACAGCCAGATTAAATTAGATTTATTTGGAAAACAAAATATCTATGTTTCATTAGATAATGCCCAACGTGAAAATGCTATTAAACATAACGAAATTGTAAAAAATAATCACGCAGTTTTACGTCGTTTAATTGATATTGTAATTTTTTTAAGTTGTCAGGAATTATCTTTTAGGGGACACGATGAATCGGAGCATTCGTTAAATAAAGGTAATTATAGAGAACTAATAAAAATGTTTAAGAAATACGATTTGGAATTTTCTAATTTACTTTCTGATTCGAAGACATTTAGCGGTGTATCTAAAACAATCCAGAATGAATTAATAAAATCAATTAGTTACATTTTGAGTAACGTTATTGAATCTGAGATTCAGGAAACCATTTGCTTTTCTAGAAGTAGATGAAACTACCGACATATCATGTCATTCACAATTATTATCAATTGTCGTTCGATACGCGTTACGTGGTAATATCTATGAGAGGTTTTTAGGTTTTACAGACGTAAGTAAAAGCCATAAGGCAGAATATATTTTTGGTGTTTTAAAGGACAGATTAAAATTTTTTGATATCAAAAATAAATTGGTAGGGCAAACTTATAACGGCGCTGCCGTGATGTCTGGTGAATTAAATGGTCTCCGGGCAAAAGTTAAAACTATTGCACCGCAAGCTTTATTTACTCACTGTCATGTGCATAGAATGAATTTAGTTTTGCAGGATATATGTAAAAAAATTAAAGAATGTCTTCTTTTTTTGCCAGTTTAAGCGGATTTGCTTCATTTTTCTCAAGCTCACCTAAACGGACTAATGTTTTAGAACGGTTTGTTTCGAAAAAAAAAAATGCCAACAGTTTGTCAGACGTGATGGAATTTTAAATCTCGGTTAGTTTTCACTGTAGCAGATTTTCGTGAACAGCTTTTGGAAGTTTTTGATTTTATTATTGAATGCGACGATTTTGAAAGTGATGATATCTCGATCCGTAAAGCAATCGGTTTGAAAAATTAAATTATTACTCTTTTAACATACTTTTAAATATTTTTAAGAAAGTGTTTACCCAAACCGATTTGATATTCAATGTTGTTCAAAATCAGTTAACTGACATTATTCATTCCAAAAATAGAATAACAAGACTGGTGCAAAATCTCAGAGATTTTCGTAATGATAGTAATTTCCAGTATATACGCAGTGAAGTTTTGGACTCGCTTGATATTTCCGAACCCCAAAAAAAAAGACAAAGGCATGACACAGAAACAGATCTCGAAAAACGAGTATATTTTGAAATTTTGGATACTATTATAATGCAAATAGATACTCGTTTTTCGAATTTTGAAGATTTGCAAATTTTTGACCTCCCTGACGATTCAAAATTTAAAAGTTACGCCAAAGAATTTCCAAGATATTTATTAGACAGGTTAATTAAAAATTATCCATCATTCTTTAATAAAATAAAATTAGAAAATGAATTAAAAGTTTTATATGCTGATCCATATATTTTCGGAAGATGGGATAAGTTACAAGATATGTATAATTTTATATACTGCAATTCATTGCAACAAATTGTTACCGAAATTAATAAATTATTGTCATTAATTCTCTCATTACCACCAACGTCTGCCTCAAATGAACGAGATTTCTCTTGCCTCAAAAGAATCAAAACGTATTGTCGAAATACCATGAAACGAGAGAGAATGTCAAGCTTGTCTCAAATGTCAATAGAAAAAAAACTATTAAAATCTCTCCAAAACTCTAATAAATTTTGCGATGACGTTATAACCCATTTTGCTACTTCCAAACAACGTAGACTAGAGTTAATTTATAAACATGTTTAGTTTCTAAATTTATAGGAAAAACAAAAAAAAAACAAAAAACAAGAAAACAAAAAATCTCCTATGATGATTTAAGTCTTTATTAGACGGTATACCTATCTGAGCAGACAAAAAATACCTTGCCGACCTTGTCTCTCAATCCACGAGCCGCCACTGACTGGAGCAAATATGTATGTGAACCAAATGAGAATTGAACGTGTCTTACAGTACAACTACTTGGGAACTATAATCAATGAGTCATGGGACAATACCCAACAGATTAAATGTCGCATCGGAAAGACAAAAAGTACATTCAACTATGAGCTATATGTTCAAGAGCCATGACCTCACCCTAGAAACAAAAATACGGCTCCTTAAATGTTGTAATGACGCAGTGCTTCTGTACGGAGTAGAAACGTGGACATTAAAGGCGAAAACTTTATCAAAACTTCAGGCTTTTGAGCTGAAGATACCATGGGCAGACAAAGTCACCAATGAAGAAGTACAACGGAGGATGAACACAACGGCGGATTTGGTCAACATCGTGAAGGGCCGTAAGCTGCAGTAATTGCGACATATAATGAGAAATCAAGGCAGATATGCGCTACTCCAAAGCAATTTGGAGGTAAAATTGAAGGAAAAAGGGCCCCAGGACGAAGAATTGTATCCTGGCTTGCTAACCGGAGAACATGGTATAGAAAGACCTTAACACAGCTATTCCGTATAGCAACCAACAAAGTCATCATAGCCAGAATGATCGCCAACGTTCGGAACGGACAGGCACCCTAAGAAGAAGAAGTCACGATTTACCACACGGTACCAAAATCTCTATTATCATATGCTATGTATTTTCTACAATGTTATATGGAGTAAAGGCCTGGACAATTTGTTTAAGATAGCTTCGAGTCCTTCGAGATGTGGTATTACAGACGTATCTTAAGAATTTTATGGGTGGGTCGTAGGACTAATTATAAGGTCCTACGTAGTGTGGACAAGGAATGCAAGAGCACAATCAAAGAGCGTAATTTAGAATATCTTAAAATTAACAGAGATATGACTTGGTGCAATTCATTCTTCAAGGCAAGGAGTTTGGAAAGAGTTAGGAAGAAGAAATTTGGCTTCAAAACCTTAGAACAAATCTACAGTCTGACTATTTCCAATAGCTGCAAGCAAAGTTAGGATATCCATAATGACCGCCAAACATCCGGGACGGATAGGCACCGTTAGAGGAAGAATCAATATATAGTTATTTTAAATCAAAATCCTAACAATCTGATAAATCTTAATGGATTTTTAATAAAGAATGCAATTAAATTAAATTAGTCTTAGATAAGGAATAGGAAAAGTATTTACAATGTATTGTAGTAAGATTATTAGTTCATTAATCCACTGAACTTGCTTTTCAATATTAAATAGCCACATTTTTTTAACTTTAGTTTTATTATAAGAAAAATAATTCAAATACTTCAAATGATCATAATAATCAAAATAATCAAAATAATTCAGAAATATTCACAAATACTTATAACCTATAGAAGAACTTCTAAAGTATGCATAAAAATGAATGTAGAGATATTTAATGAATGTGTCTTACTTATTTTCGAAGTTATTTACGTGACTTACCTCAAAACGAAGTTTGTCAATGGGTGGTTTCGCATATGGTATACCTTCGAAGGAGCTGTACGTGAATCCTTCGTACGATTTTTTATAAACGCCTCGTATGCGACCCAATGGGGTTTCCACTTCGGGTCCATCAGTAGCAGCATTTGCTATTAAACAAATTCATTATCTTAAAATAATACTACCAAAATGTACTATCGAGAATAAAAAATGGGCAGTCATGTATATTTTAATATTTTGTATTTGTGTCATATTTAGGATGCTTATTATCTAAAGCAGCATCTGTAAATCAAAACAAGCCAGACACAACACCTTCTTAAAAATCAGTCAATTTCTGACTACCCGAAAAATTACGGAAGAATTTTTGAGCAGTACTAAACGCTCGGGTTTCAAAACTCTTACTGGTGTGGTAATGAAATAAAAAATGTTAATGAACATAAGAGAAAACATTATCAACATTTAACTTTAAGAAAAAAAGGAACACAATCTAGCATATGAATAAGTAAAAATAATATTTAATTAATAAAAGCTCTAAAAGCGTGATCTAGGGTATGAGTATAGACTCAAAGAATGGGATAAGCATAAAAACAGCAGAAAGACCAGGGCCTCCAAATAAGGATTATACGTTTATAGCTGACAACCTCGCCTTCTCCTTCTTCTTCTTTTTTATGTAGACATGACTTTGTCTACATCGTTTTCGTGGTCTTCCTACTGATCGTCTTCCTATTGGGGAACCGTCGCTTGGCGTCTTTACTACTCTACTACTATTTGTTGTCATTCGGCCTATATGATCATTCCATTCTACTCTTCTATTTCTTACCCAGTAGTGTTTTTATATCTGCTGTTTCTAACATCCTTTTTGTCCTCTCTGTTTCAGGTCGTGTTTCTGCCGTGTTATATTATTGGTCTGATGACTGTTTGGTAAATTCTGTCTTTCACTTCTTCGCCGATATTTTTATTTCTCAATATTGTTTCATTCAGGCATCCTGCGGCTCTGTTTGCTCTATTCACTTGATCTTCCACTTTAGTTTTGAGCTTTCCGTAGCTAGATAATGTGATGCATAGATATTTAAACTCCATCACTTGTTTTATTATCTGAGCTTCCAGCTCCAATTTACATCTTAGTAAATTTGCTGTTGTAACCATGCATTTTGTCTTTTTGGGGAAATTAATATGTTAAATTTTCTGGAGGTTATATTAAATTTATGCAGCATACGTTGTAAATCGTCTTAACCTTGAGAGAGCAGTATTGCGTCGTCTGCATAGCAGATTATTTTAAGTTGTTTTTCTCCCATTTAGTATCCTTTTTTAGTTCTTACTTTTTTTAATATTTCATCCATAATCAGGTGGAACAATAGAGGACTCAAAGAATCTTCCTGTCTTATCCAAATGCTAGCTTCAATAGGTTCGGTTAGTTCTTCTTTTACTTTTACTTTTATTGTGTTGTTTTGGTAAATATTTTAGATCATTTTGATTATTCTTAGAGGTATCTCTCTTGCATACAATAAGTGGATAACGTCCTTTAATTTGACCCGATCAAATTCCTTCTTATGGTCTACGAAACATAGATTTGCCGGTTTGTTGTAAATGATTTTTTTTTTCTCGAACGGGAAACGCCATCGTAATTGTTTTAATAGATTTTGGCGCATTATTCAAAAGCCACAAGGTGAGTGCATGTACCATGTGGAAATTTTTATTCTGACCCCACATTAATCCGAAAACAATCTTGATGTTTAATATCTGGGTCAAAATCAGTCTTTTCTAGAAATTCAGTCAACGTGAAACTTATTTCTACCAAACCTCATCCTGCTTCATGCTCACGCCATGTATAAAAAACAGGAGCTTTTTGTTAAAATATATGTCACACGAAATGCATAAAAAGACAGTTTTTGAGCATAGAATCGAAAAAGAGAAGAAAGTGTAGCAGCAAAAGCTTTAAAAAATACTGGCCGAGATACTGACAAAAATAATTCATGTTTTCTGTGCAAGGTTCGGACAATTAAAAATAATTACCAAACATGTAATAGCTGGAAGAAAAGAATTCATCGACGATGTGTTCCGAAAAAATATAACGTACATGTTCCTGAAGAAGATGGTGAGGATTTATTCATGTGTCACATGTGCTATACTGAGGAAAGCGATGATGGTGTTATTTCCTAAATAAAAAGTGAAGAAAACGTCGCAATGTATAATGAAAAAGAATTTGACCAAAGAATGTGTAAAAAATTTAAAAAAATATGAAGTGAATAGGATATCGAAACAGATTATCATACAGAATCCAATCTCAAAATATGTGAGGAGCCGAAAAAAATAGAAAGCAATAAAGATTCCTCCGATCAAGAATCAAGATTCCAAGAAATTGGAAATAAGAAAGATAATGAAATAAACGCTCAGAAAAAAATGACGGCAATTTGTGCGAACTATTTAATCTGTACCAAAATGAAATGAAAAAATATAAGTGATTTATAGTAGGTAGATTTAATAGAAGTTTTTAAATAGTGATGTTAGCTTTTTATTTGTTTTTAATCATTATTTTAACAGTGTCCAATAACTGAAAATTTTGAGTCCAATAGTTGAATTTTTTGTCCAATAACTAATTTTTTGGAACCGTTCAGGTCTTTTCAAATTTTATAAAAAAAAATGTTATATTAGAAATATTTAAAACACGTTTAACTTAAAATATCATATATGTATACCATGATCTGGCATAGCAAAATAATATCCGTTGAAAATTAAACCAGCGACAGTGTCTTGAAATTGACAAAAAGCTTAACTGTCCAATAACTGATATGTTAACCCTATAAATATTTCGCTTTCCGCTTTATACGCAATATGCAATATGTAATATATACCTAGGTATGACTAAAATAACAAAAGAAAATTTCTTAAAGCTAAATTACCTTTTAAAAACGCCAACAAAAGAAAAACTACCGTTCCGTTTTTAAGTCCCATATTAAAATCAACTATAGACATAAGTATAAAAGTCTGCATTAATTTGACTTTGTTTATATACTTTTTTAATAATGTCATAAACATTTGTAAAATATATTCAATTTGTAGTAATAACCTATTATTTAATACATAATGAATTAGCTTCTAATAAATTGATACATCTATTAATTGCTTGGGCGTTCTTGTAATTTAGCAGGATCGGCATATACTGAGAAGAATTTCAAATATATAATTCTGATTACACAGAATTTACACAGTTTTTCTTGAAAGAGAGATAAGGAATGCATATGTTAACATGTAAAGTCATGTTTACTATTATAAAAATATATTTTTGAATTTAAATGAGCATATGAATGTATCTAAAATCGATTCTTTACTATGAAATCGCTTTGATTTGGCTTATAAATACTATCTGAAATAGCCCTGTGTAGCATGCAGCAGTAGTCTAATAGTAGTCAATTTCCAAAGATTCAAAACATTCTATACGAAAGTTCATCAACAGAAAACAATTCAAGGCAACTACAAACCAATGCAAATTAGACCAACTAAAAGCAAACAGTTCTCCCCTTCTCCACTTATTCAGTTGAAGACTATAAAAGTTTAAATTTTTATGCCAAAAATAGATCGAGCCAGCTCAGAGAGCAGTCCAGTTTATAGGTTTTCAGGTTTTTAAGTTAAAGAAGCGGTCCCTACAGCGCAGGTTCAGAAGTTTACCGTAGGTGAACACAAGCTCTGAACGCTTGGGACGCGAAGACGCGAGGAAAACCAACGCACAAGCGAAAAAGCGAGAGGAAAAAGGGTGTAATTTTTTCACACCTACGCAAGACGTTGCTGTTGTTGTTTGGCCTCCAGTGATGGGGGTTGACTGACTCAGGCTGTCCTGAACTTGATTTTTTCAAGAAAAGAACTTCCTACACCCTGTAACGGCTCTATGCTCCGGGGAGGAGTTTACAACGGGGGACAGACAGCACACACAAAGAGTAAAGTATAGTCTGACGACCCTCCATCCTTTACATTGCACAGCGTATAGGAAAACAGGTGTCTTCTTGTCCATTCTAAATTAAACTATGCCCCGTTCGATCCGTTCAATAAGGTCAAACAAACTTATACCGGTAGAATTTCCTGATCCCCCTCATACACACACACCAAACATGAATATAGTACCCAATGACATTACAGGCTTTCCACCACTCACAAACACTCCATCCACCTCCATCAATGAACGCATAGACACTCAACAGACACCACATCACCCATACTCACCTTAAATATACCTGATGATACCACAACCCCTAAAGTGAACACTTATACCAACTCCTTTGTTTCCGACCTAATTAACACACTTCCAGTCGACCAGAAAGACCAGTTGATCGCTGCTTTGCAGCTGTCTCGTGCCTCTGTCATATCTCCTATCCATATTACACCTTTCACCACCACACAAGCTTCCACCGCACAACTTACAAATCACTAAAATCCACCATATATACAAACCAACATCCAAATACTCACACTAAAACATAAATATCGTATGCAACTCCTATTCACTCTTCTAAACCTCAGCCTCTTCTTTCTTCCTCCATCCCCTCAACCTGTGCAAATCAACCCTCATCTCCCAAATCCTTCGACTTCACCATCTCCCATATCCCTCTGGAGAAGTCCGTTCAACGTGACTTGCTTAAAATAATCAACACCCGCGAACTCTTCCTTAACCAAATTGCTTCCATCAAAGTCATCCCCATACAAATCGCTTACCTTACCACCATACATCCAATAAACCACGTAAGGCTTTAAAAAAAGTTCCGTGACACCTTAAAATTACACATACAAAACATGTATTGGGCCGGTGATTGAATATAAAGTAAATCTTTATGCAATGTTCAATCACTGCCTTACACAACAACTGCTGAAATTGGAACGGGGAGTCCTGCGTGAAGTAAACTACAAAGGCACTACTACCCCTTTGCCCTCATAAATCAACTGTCGAATATCCAGCCCATCAATGAGTGGATTTCCTCTCTGAGCAGGAGTTATACAATCAGAACCATCCATGTCCAAAACTTCAGAGCCGAAAATATCATTAAAACCAACTGCTGTTCTTTTGGCAATGTATTCAACAGACACCCCAAAAGCAAACTCTCATTCCTACAGACTAAATTGCCGACTTTTGTCAGCAATGAACTTCCTGATGAATAAATACATTGATATCTTGGCGACTCCACTTTATTTTCGCCGTAACTAATAAATAGCTTACTTCGAGCTTTGCTAGGGACAGGAAGGGATCGATTCTCTGTAGTTTCTCGATTCCATTGCACAATTATACCTGTCTATTGTGAGCTTATAGCCACAGCTGCCCTCTCCGCGATTTATACATTTATTAATTAAATTTATTCATAATACATAACTATATAATTTTTACTAATAAATTTCTGAAAAGGACCGTTTTAGCTCAAAATCTTTCACCTCTGACCACTCTGAACACCACCTCCTCCGCAAGACTACAGCCACCGACGCGTACCACCAGTGAGCACAACTGAGCGACGCATGCCGACACCAAACAAAAACAAACCACGTCCTGTAAAGGTGTCCCACCTAAAACAGGACAACCAAATCAGCCATAAAGAATACAACCAACAGAAAAAGAACAACCAGACAACGACGGAAGCCAAAAATAGATCACTTGAGAAAGTCACTCTGTGGAAATAGCTGTAGTGATAATAAATTAAAATAAATTTTGTTGAAGTTTTGAAGGCAAAACTTTTCAGTGTTTTGTTGTTACATACTTTCAAATTTTAAGCACAAGTAATTGCAGCTGATTATAAAGTGTAACATTTAAGGAAAGACGACGTGGCCTGGTAGACGACAAATATCCTAGTTGAAAAAGTTTTAAGAACAGCCGAAGATAGAAATGAATTTGCAACGGTTATAGCCAAGATGGTTCATTTGCAAAAAGAATATTTAAAAAAATAATTTGATTAAACATACTTTTTTGAACATTTTGAGTCCGGTTCTTATTTTGATAATCACTGATTGCATATTTCAATTAAATTTTCTGTTTTTTATAATATTACCTATTAAACTACATATCCTTTTTTCGTAAACAATAACTTATAGTGCCTGAGAGTGTAATTACATTATTTGTAAGTACCCGTTTAGATTAAAGTAAGCATTACCTGCTACTTCGCTATAATTTATAATTTTGCTATTTTAAGCAATACAGTGTATCCAGGAAATGCGTATACATACAAATTAATATCCGATGCTATCCATGTTAATGGAATATATTAATTACTCGGGAATTCTTAACAACCATAAACTATAGAAAAATATCCTACCTAGGTCACATTCTTCGAGTGAACCACTATCGTATCCTACAACTAATACTAGGCATACCCCAGTCAATGAAAAAAGTTGTTTTCCTATTAAACGTTTGATATAAATTTCAGCGAAAATTGGTTCAAATAAAAGTAGTAGATCATAAAAAGTTCTGTAATTTTGAGAGTATACAAATTAAAATACATAAACAACTGACCGAGATAATTGCATATACACTACCGAGCATAAAATTAGGGTCACCCCGTAATTTAAATTTATTTTAGAAATTATTATTTTGTTCTAACTATTTTCGGTTGTAACATAGTTTACTAATGGATTTCTTGAAAAATTGTTGTCGTTGTTGTTTCGACAAGCCTTTGAAATAAAAAGGGCCCCTTAGCCTAATTCCTAAAAACCGTTATCAGCACAGTTTTTGTTTCTATGTAACCTACAAAAATTAAATAAATCGATAAATTATTAAATAATAAAATTGAAATTATTTGTTTTAAATTCAATACTTGCTTGTCTCTCTCGCCCTTTAAGTACACGAATTGATCGGTTATATGATTTTCACACAAATCCTGGTTTCGTCTGAAAATAGCACATTTTGAAAAATTTCCAATGTTCCAGTTTTGGTATTAAAGACACCAACTTATTGTTTCAACTGAAACAATTACACCTGTACCTTCAAAAGCTGCTTTTGGAGTTGCGGGTGAGAAAGTTTTGGGTCTCTTCCAGCTACTTGGATATTAAAACGATCGTGGAAAGTCGTTGTTACTTTCTAAGGACTTTATCTTTATCTATTCTTAAGCGTTTCTATCTCCTGATACCTAGCATGGAGTTTCAACACAATGACCTGTGTTACAGCTACCACTGCAGCTATGTCCCTCTTGAGATATTCCTTGCTCCACAAGACCAATAATCTAATGTACTTAATTCTAAGCGAAAGTTAGTTTATTTATTTTGGTTCAATTTACAACTAAAACAAATAATTTATACCATACCGGGCTGTGTTATCTGATTGTTTTATTGGTTTATTTATTTTCAATAAAAACCTTATTCTTTGCAACAATAATAAGTTTTTTCAAAAGAAATAAATATTGATTTGAAATACGTGGTGATTCCATATAAGTTTGGTTGTGTGTAGTTTTTAATGATACTGACAAATCAATTCTTTCTTCTAGTATAATAATTTTAAAGCTGTTTCAGTCCGTTTTATTGTTGACTAACACAGGGTTGTGAGCCAATACGTAGGCTTTCCTGTTGAGACTTCTTCACCCTTATTCTCATTTATCGCTTTGAGCAATTCTTTACCCTTTGTTGTTAGAAGTCTTAAACCCCATTATGTGTGTTTCGCATTAAAATCTCCTCCCATGAAGAATCAATAACCCGCGAATTCAAAAGGTGTGGTATATATTTCAGCTTTGATGTTGTGTGTTGGAGGACTATATAGACCAATAACTGCAAGGTCATAGTTTTTGGTCCTAACGTTTACCACCGTTGCCTGAATATCTTGTAGTTGAAACTATGTAGTTATGCATATTTCGACGAGCTACGCAGATTAAAAAAAAGAGGCTTCTAGCTGCAATGGAAGCAGAGATAATGACAATTTTTCCTACATGTTGCAATTTGAAGTTCCGATCTCGAAAAAAAAACGAAGCTGAAACAGTTATCCCCTCCACTTTCCTATGTCGATCTTTCGAAAGTACCTTCGTTTCCAAGGGCTGTAAGTTTCGAAAAATTGGATGAATTTTATAGCTATAAGTTTCTATATAAAGTTTACGTTTTCATTCAAAATTTGTGCAAATTTTATTTTTTAATTTTACTTCTTAAAAAATAGTCCCTAACTTCCTTCCTATTGGTCATAGAAGGTTTTTTTTAATGTGAGTTTTTACCAGCTATCCAATGGTTGTACGTACAAGTCTGTAGCTTGAAAAATATAGAAGTTTTTACAATTGTTTATAAGTAAAAAAACATACCCCTTTTTCAAACGTTTTTTTTTTGTAAATAATTTCGATGAAAACGCAATATGCATTTAACTTCTGAGATAGTTTCAGTCCTAAAGAATCCTATGAAATTTGTTATATGTGTCTAGCATTATTAATAGAGCAAGTTCAATAGTTTAATTATTTAGCCTCAGGGATAAATAAATTAAATAACTTTTAAACTATTTGGCCGATCGGGGGTAAATTTAGCACAAATTTAAAAAACGGCAATTCCTCGATGTTCAAATGTATTAATAACATTTTATTTTGTTAATTAAAAAATTAATAAAATTTATAAATTAGTACAAAAAACTGCTTTTTTGCAAATATCTCCGTACATTATTTATCAATTTTAATTTAAAAAACGGGAAAATAAAGATATTCTTAATATAAAAAAATGATATAAATATTGTTTATGTAAAATGTAAGGGAAAAACGTAAAAATGTAAAGGGGATAAATTATTGTTTAAAAAAAACGCAAGGTAAAAATACGAGTGCTTTTTTACCTATTCGTCATCTAGGAACCCCCACCTATGTCTTAAAAGCTTCAGATATCTGCGAAAAATTGTTCGACCTTTTTTTTAACCAGACTGGGCTAAAAGACATAATTGCATTGTTAGAGCAACATTTAATATATAGTTTGTTGTCAAAAAATTATTTATAGCTATGGTGTCATATTATGGTCAAAGTGTAGATTATTACAACAATTTATAATTATAAATTCCTATCGTGTTTAGGTTTAAAGCTGTCGAAATTGGGCAATGTTTATAATAGTAGTTTTTATGTTTACATCTTACTCTGAGAAAAGACCACAAGAATCAGGATCCTCAACATTTTCTACGCTCACAGTGATGTGCATATATGTATTAGCAAACAAAAATTCTTAGAAAATGAAAAAGAGTCTAAACTAAAATCGGTATCATCGTAAACTAGGCCAGGAATTGACGGATTTTTGATCAGAATTCTTTTTATATGCATGGATTTCTTGAAATTTTGACAGTAGGTAGAAAATATCAAAGTTTAAAATTTACTTTCTGCCAATATGTGCTTTTCCTATGCTGGTGGTTACCATCACAACTCGTGGGTGGAAAAAGTTAATCAAAAAAACTATGTTAATCGCTAGAATAGTAATTATAAGACAAAAACTTGCTTTAGTCAAATAAAGTGACAATTTACTTAATTTATATACACATTACATTCTGGAGTCGATCGGATAGTCAAGCGGGCTGGGCGGCTGGCTTCTCCTTCGCTTCACTGCGAGAGATGTCAGTTCAATCCCCAGCTCGGTGTACAGAAAACAAAAAGGCTAACGCAGCAGTTTAAAATTCTAAATGAATCTGCGGCTTAGTCTAGAATATGCTGGTATCTGATCGGCCTATGGTGGAGCAGTACGGCAAGAGATAAGGGCTTGCGGCTTGGTGATACTCCTTCATAGATCCCTACCGGAAGGCGTGTGCCGCCTAAATACCGGGTATATATATATATATATATATATATATATATATATATATATATATATATATATATATATATATATATATACATTCTGGAAGCGTAACTTATTTAGAAGGATTAGTTTTTAAAAAATCCAAGTTTAAAGTAAAAACACTATTTTCGGAATTTCCCAAAAAATCCGATGTTTTTCAAAATAACTCAACAACTAAATGAGATGTAGGAAAAATGGGTTGAGTTTACCGAAAGTACAAGCTGAATATAGCCGCAAATGTCAACCATGAAATAAAATATTTCGGTTTGGCAGTTTTAGAATGTTTATATAATGCATATTTTGTATGCTTCAAATATAAAGAGAGAAAGCTTTTAAAAAGTAAATTTTGATTATACCATTTTATGAATTTTGCGATTTTTAATTTATATGAAACAATAACGAGTAAATATTTGTCTCTTTCGAGATTAATTGCAAACATCTGTTGCAATCTGGCAACTCTGCTGATTTGACGATTGCCAAATATATCCCCTAATCTATCAAAGGGTAATTACCAAAAAAAATTTCTAATAATTAACTGCAATTAATCTCCAAAGAAACAAATATTTACTCATTCTTGTTTTATATCAATCAAAAATTGCAGAATTTATAACATAATATAAACAAAATGTACTTTTCTAAAGTTTTATCTTTTTATAAAAAAAAACACAGAAGTTAAAACACTTCACACTTGTATTGTGGTATAAAAAACATAGTTAAAACTTTATAAAAAGTGTCGTCAAAATTTAAGTACTAGCATAGCGTTTTCGATCTGAACAGATCATCCTCAGTGCCTTGTGTAATTGTAGCTAACAATAAAGTTATATGTGAGACCTCCTATATGGGTTTACATCATTCCAAATGTTACATTTTGATTATGTTGTGACTCTAGGTCGATGACAATCTACCATATATGTAATGGCGAAAATTCAATTATGACCCTCATGGAGGCGGTTGGGGTAGTCGACATCACTCCTGTTATGATTAAGCATGGTAGTCGTTGAAATTTATTCAGCTTCTCTTTGGTGATCTTTTGTTGTCATTTACACGCCTATAATAGTACGTCATACGTAATCATTGGTCTGACTATAAATCTTATATAGTAATCACATCTCTCTGGATTTCAAACCCTACATGTTTTTCTACGTATCCTCGACATGTCCAAAGGGAAAGCTTTGCTTTGTTGATTACCAAATGGGCGTTCCATATAAACTTATCTAGAATTAATTAAAGACTAAAGTGGTATGGACATGTAAGAAGAACTGGCGACAGCAGATGGATAAAGGGAATAACCGAATGGAGCCTCATAGGAAGGAGAAAAAGAGGACGACACCGAAGAGGCCTAAACGAAGGAGAATGGGACAACAGAGAGAAATGGAAACGATTGAGCGAGGAAAGGCAGTGAAGACTGTAGAATCCTTGAATGTATAGAGAATCTATCTAATATAGAGAATAGTAGAATCCTTTGACAGTTTCTCTATGACACGAATCTTAGATGTAGACGTAGATGTTTCTTACACCAAACGATGCAGCATAATATATGATTTTGAGTAGATGTATGTACATGTATATCTAAGTTTTTGTGCAATGGCGTTTGGCTCATTATTGCACCCACCCCTTTAATTGTATTTTAGCATAGAATATGCTATGTAACATAATAATAAAATAATATGCTATTATTATAATACAAATAATCCAGGTATAACTTTTTAGAGTGTCCTTTTATTGTATATTATTTATTTTTAATAGTTTATATCACAAAAATATAACTAGACTTAGTAAAAAAGGCTGTAGTTAGCATAATATTCGCTTTATATTATTATCTTTAAGAACTGATTAAATATATTTAATAACAATCACCTATAAAACGAAATTATTGCATTGTAATTATATTTGTATTTTCTTTATTTTGTATTCTTTTGGAGATTCTAATTCTGGAATTCAGATTTAATTAATTCAGACCAGACATCTGTGGGATACAAAGAAGCTGCTGTATCCATTTTAATATTGTCAAAGTTGGTAATATTCAGAAACGACAGAATTCTTCCTTTGGTTGGTAACCATTCTAAGTTCTCAGCGACAAAAGGTTTCCTGGAATAAAAAAATGCTTAAAAACCATTTTAATAAACAAAGATTACTTTCATGTTTAATTTGATGTCACGTAAATAAATTTAATATACTAAATGATAAACAGATAAGCAAAACTATTAATTATACTTATTATAAGTTTAGCTATAGTTAATTGAATTTGTTTAACTAAAAGACAAAAAAAGAAGGTGATTAAGGTCGTCTAGTTTAAATCATGTTTTTCTATATTATTGTTACGAACATACATTCGACGTGGCCCGTATAACGGTTGCATCGCGAGATGACGAGATGCTTCCAGATAATTCAAGCGCGGGAGAGATCGACCCGTCAAGCAGGTGAGTTAGAGGTGGGCTACTCCAGAGTGTTCTAGTGCATGATAACTTTGATATATAAGCAGACCTTCTATGAGTTAAGTTCAGTTGATAAGCTATTTTTGTGCTGTAAACTTATAAATAAATATATTTATATAAATTTGAACCGCTCGTTTTATTTAATCTCGCTACATTATTTTTTGACATTTATTTGTAACTCTCTCCTCATGTTATACACTAAATATTGTCACTTTATAACTTTTGTTAACCGTTAACTAAAAGCAAACCAATTTTCCTTATTCGAAATTTCACTCCCTCATTGAATTCTCACGTGAATTGGACTGGAAACTGTTTTTCTTCCTTTTTGTACCAGTTTCAATTCGCCTTGCTGGGCCCCTCCGCGGATGTTATAATTTTCGCGAACACTCACACCGCACATTTATGAAACTTTTTCCACAGTAGTAGTCAAGCTGTCACCATTGTTTAAGTTTAGATGATAGTTCAGTACATTTAACACCACGTTTTACTTGCACACTAAGGGTCATACCCTAGAATAACAGAGACACATAGAAGCGACATAGCGGTCCAAAAGCGTGTACCATTTTTGTATACGCATGCCCGATTCTGGTTGTATTACTGTCAAAAACACGTGCTTATTCTTTAATTCTGGTTGTTTTCGATAGTCCGTAGGCGTCTATGGTAAATACTCGACACAACAAGTGCATTTGTTCATTTATATAATTTATTTATAGTTAAAAGGTTATAGTTATAGTTTATAGTTAAATATATAAGTTTATAGTTATTGTTTATAGTTAAAAGTTTAATTTATATTTAAAATGGCTGGATATATTTGTGCGATTCGCGGATGTTCATCTGTGACAGGAAAAAGAATAAGTTTATTTAGATTTCCTAAGAATAATAACAGGTAATTACTATTGCTTTGTAATTATTATTAGTTATTACTAATTACATAATAGTTTTACATAGGTTTGACTTTCGAACAGTAAGCCGACGCCGACGTGTCTGTCCGAGCTATAAAAAAATAAACTTTGGTCTGCCAAGGGATACCTAGTTCAAACTGAAAACATTAAATTTGGTGACAGTGCTATTTCTTTTATTGAAAGACGCAAGTCTCCGAAGGCTCAGGTCAAAAAATCAACAGATGGTGGCCAAATGTCGGCGCGCTCGAAGACAACAATACGAATATAGTATTTTTAAGAAATAAAAATATATAGAGGGTTTTATACACGGGAATATTTGATTTAAGAGCGTAGGCGCAAAATTTGGGGCAAATATTTTTTAAATGTATTCATTTTTTTCGAATCCTGAAAAAACTAATAAGTATTTTTGAAAAATTTAAACGCAGAATGAAAGACCACATTATTACTGAGGGCCAAAAGTCTCCGAAAACTTTTATAATGTTGATTTTAATAAGTTACAGGGGTGAAAAAAAAAAGAAAATTTAGTGTGATTTTTAATTTCAAATATCTCATTTAAAAAAACTTTTTGTTTATTCTAAGGGACTTTCGGCCCTCGGTAATAATGTAATCTTTCATTCTGTGTTTAAATTTTACAAAAATATTTGTTAGTTTTCTCACGATTCCAAAAAAATGTTAAAAAGCATTGGCCTGAAATTTTGCGTCTACGCTCTTAAACGAAACAAAGAAATTACTAAAATGCTCAAACTAAAAATTATTGGAAACATAATTAGACCGATAATTGGGAAAATCTTAAAATTCCAACAGAACAAGACTTCAAAATTGCAAAAACATGGTTGCAAATAAACAAACTTACATTAAATTATGAAAAAACTAAATAGGTACTCATCTACTTTTTGCTATATACAAAAGTTGTCTGCCAATTTTTAATTCGTTAAATATAAATAAAAAAGATCAAATATATGGATCGAAATACATAAAATATTTAGGAGTTTTAAATGGGAATTACAAATAAAAAATATTAAAACTTTATTTGTTGTATATCTCAATATTTAGTGACACTTTTGTGACTTCATCAGGAGAAAACTGAAAATTTATTAAGATTAGATATTGACAAAAGTTAAATATTTCATTACTTACAATATACTTAGAATATACTAATACCATAGAATAACAGTGCTAATACTCTTATAATTGTAAGTAATAAAGTATTATTTATAAATACAGAAAAAGTTCTTTGTTTAAAATTTGTTCTGTTAAAAATTTGTAGTGCCAAAGTGTGGATAGAAACTGTCTTAAAATTTGTTTTAAAAAAATTTCATTGTGTAACTCTTTAAGGACGGGACACGTCAAAAGACGTTTTAGCGTAACTTCCGCGACAGCCGGGTGGCATCAGTAAATTACCTTTTGTAAATAAAAAATAATTACACCATTAAGAATGTCAACAAAAGTCGGCCCTGCAGGTAACTATTTAGTGCAATATTTCATATTTATTGAAAGTCAACATAAATGCTCAATTTGATTTAAGAGCGTAGGCGCAAAATTTCGGGCCAATTCTTTTTAAATGCAATCATTTTTTTTTTTCGAATCCTGAGAAAACTAACAAATATTTTTGAAAAATTTAAATACAAAATGAAAGATTACATTATTACCGAGGGCCGAAAGTCCCTTAGAATAAACAAAAAGTTTTTTTGAATGAGATATTTTAAATTAAAAATCACACTAAATTTTCTCTTTTTTTTTTTCACCCCTGTAACTTATTAAAATAAACATTATAGAAGTTTTCAGGGACTTTCGGCCCTCAGTAATAATGTAGTCTTTCACTCTGCGTTTAAATTTTTCAAAAATACTTATTAGTTTTTTCAGGATTCGGAAAAAGTGAATGCATTTAAAAAACATTGGCCCGAAATTTTGCGCCTACGCTCGAAGAATTTATATTGTGTGATATGCCCACTGACTATTAATTTTCTGGTTGTTAGCTGTCATTGGCGGCTTGGCCACGTAACTTCAAAGGACTGTCGCTTCTCTGTGTTGGGTTGTTCTCTGGTCATACCATGTTTGAAATTCACGACAGATACTGGCAACGGCTCCATGATGTAGCTACTTTCATCCGCTTGCGAAAATAAAATAGAACTGAGCTTTCATAGTTTTTGCCAAAAAGTTTTTAGTGTAATGGCCAGTGCCCAAATCGACAAAGAAACATGTTTGCTTTGCGTGGACAATAATTAAAACTGATTCGCTGCTCCTAATGACTTTATAATGATCTGTATTTCCCAAAGAATGTGTTTACAATATAAGCTATTGACAATTGATAAACATAGATAAACTATCTACAATGAGTTTTTAATATATTTTACTTTTTTTATAGTATTTTTCTTCATGTTATTGTTTAGTTCGACTATGTAACTCTCTTATTTATACATCGATGATTGAATTATGCTTTAGTTGAAACAATAATGATAGTCTTTAATAAAATCGAAGGCAATTGTTGTGTGCGCGTATATTCCAGTACTAAGATTCTTAAATCCGGTCCTGATGCGCCGCTCGGGGTAAACCGTCAACCTGGTCGGCCGTTCTTCCGTACGAAATACATTGCCTATCTACCTGCACTGCATTATAACTTTGGCTTGTACTATTAGAGCATAGTAACACGTAACACGCAGTTCGAATATCGCAATGGAATGGAGAGTATAGAGGATTTATTCAGCTTGTTTGCTGAAAAGTTTCGAACTTGGATTTGAGGTTCGAATCGGTTTGTAAATGCCCCTTTGTCCGCTTCTTGTCGATCGACGATGATAGGTATAATAAAAGTTGAAGTTGTGGAGTAAAAGTGTTGATTTATTGACAGCTACTGGTAATTACACAATATGATGTTCGTTAGGTAACTACTTATGATTGACTCTTGTAGACTGCGCTCACATGAGCTCAAATCCCCAATTTATAATCTCACAAATAATTCATACCTCAGCATAGAGGTTATTGATTCCGATCATACCATACCAACAAACTTTACTTACCTTACAATTTAATCTACGCCTTAATTGCGACACTTCAATTAGAAAATATATTATTCGGCAATTTATTTAGTTGTAGGTAAATGAACTAATTATTAAAATATTATACGATATGGTTTTACAATGTCACTTATACACGGTGAAACTATAATAGTTTAAGAAGTTAATAATAATGTGAGATTACAAATTAGGGGGTTAATTTGTGATTGAACATTTGCAGTGACGTGAGCAGTGACGAAAAGCAGTTTGGCAAGGCGCTGAACAGAGCAAAGGACAATCAACTCGGGACTATTTTAAAACAAAATCAATTAGACGAGCGAGATCTAAAACTAATGAACAAAGAAAACTCACGTTATAATAGAAATGTTATAAACTGACCTCATAAAAATAGATAACACACGATCAAGCAACATAAAGATTTAAAAGAGGAGTACGGCAAGGGTGCATTCTCTCTCCATTACTATTTAACTTATACTCGGAACTCATTATACAAGAGGCAGAGGTCAACGAAACAGCTGGAGTTGTAGTAAACAAAATTTCCATTAATAACTTGAGGTATGCGGATGACACCATGGTAATGGCAGAAAATATTAAAGATTTGCAGATGATAGCTCAAAAAGTTTTTACGGTAAGTTTACATGATGGCTTGAATATGAACTTGGATAGAATGAAGATTCGAATCTTTACCAACAAGCCAAATAATAATGTTCAATTAATTATTGACGGCCAAAATATCGAACGTGTGCATAAATATAAATATCTTGGAACTTAAATAAATGAGAATAATGATGTTCTGGAAATTTTATTGGCAATATTCAGCTGAAATTAAAAGAAAAACATACATAGGATATATCTTTGTTTAATAGCGAGCACATACGCACCGAGTGTGACGCAGTAATGATAGCCGAAAAGTGTCAACGAAAGCGACCGGCAATGCGGCAATCAACACACAGACATTCTGAATTTTATGTATTTGTATAATTTACTTGTTGTATAGTGTAAATTAAAATATACAATCGACCTATGTATAAATAAATATGTTTCACAGTCCACTAAATATTTTCTTGCGCATAAAGTCTGATCCTTCAGACGGATTAAAATCACCGACATATAAGTGATTTAAAATAGCATTATTAGCAGATAAATATTGTGTTTTGTGATCAATAGCTAAAAGCTAGCAAAATATTCGCTGAAAACATCTTTGATCTGGCTTTATTAGAACCATGCGGTACATTTTTTCAATATCACTGAAGATACTTGATGTTTGCAAAAATGAATTAGAATAAAAATAAGATCATTTTGTATTTTAGGTCCCACGATCTGGAGATTGTTAATAGAAATGCCATTATCATTTGAGGCAGGTTCATCAAAGACTACTCTTAGTTTAGAAGTAGAATTATTTTCATTTAAGACCTGCTGATTTTTGAGGTTCGATTTTAAACATGTGTTCTAATTCCTCATAGTTTTGCATAAAATTGTCATATAAGGTTTTGAGTTGAGTATTTGATAATAGTCTGCGCTCTAATGTATAAAATCTTTTTAATGCTATCACCAAGTAATAAAGAAGGATCACCTCTGAATGGAATGTTTACTACAAATCTACCTTCCCAAAAACTCATTCATTCCTATAAACTTTAAGAAAAAGGTATATAACACATGCATGCTACAAGCCTGTAACTACGAGTTGGAGACCGTAGATCCCTTACCAAAAAATCTTCTAAAACCCTAGAAACAGCGTAAAGGGTACTGAAACAAAACAGTGGATTAGATTGGCACAATATAGAAAAAGGTGAAAGGAATTGGGAGAGATATATCTATCTATCAGGAGAAATCCCTGCATCTCTTCCTAATGAGCCGGGATTATCGACCACGTGAAGTAAATGACCACTTGGAAGGTCGTCGATATACCCGGCCCATTATCAAGAGATGCAGGGACTGCTAAGCGTCAGTTTTCTCTATCGCCCTGAGGGAAAGGGCCTTTATTACAGGGCTCAGTCTATTTGTATTATATGTCTACGAGCATACCTGTAAGTAGATCATAAAAGAGCCGAATTCAACTATAAAAAAATGTTAATTTATGTAAAAGTGGACTATTTAATAGTAATTTCGTTGAACTTGCCACTCTTCTTAGGCATACATTGTTATATATAAATACAAATCGGCCGACAAGTCAATATAATCATGTTTGTTTACGACTACTATTTTACTTACCCTTTACTAATAAAAGAATTCATAAAATTATTAAATATTTTCTTCATATATTTGTCACTTTCGTTTAATTCATGAAATATGAAACATCCATATGCAAACACAGTATCCTGACAATGGGCAATACCTTAAATTTAAAATTGTGATAATTATTATAATTAAAAATAAAAATTCCTTAAACTTAAAACAAGCTGATCAACGAAACTGAGAAAAGGAACTTAATGGAGCCTACTGAAAAAATATTCTAGGACAAAAGCTAGCAAAAAATGTATTACAGTCTTCTACTCGCTACACAAATATACCGTTATAAATTTCAGAAAATTTGTCTCATAGTAATTAATGGTGTTCTGAGTAGGTACTGCACTGTCTGATATGCCTACAATGGGAGCTACATGCAGATCCTATATTTTTATTCCTTTTATTTATGTTATACAATACGCTAGTTACAACAAAAACATGCCTTGTCCTTCCAGCTGAACGTCGCCAGAAATCCATTTCGGTTATGTTAAGTATTTTCTTTTTTTTTTTTTTTTATTTTTTTTTTTTTATTAACATTTAAGATTTTTACAATCTGTTTTGCAGTGAAAACAATAAGTAAAATTTTTTGTCTTTACATGACAGAAAGATGTAAGGTCCAGTGACCAAATCATCACGACACAAATTGGCTTTTTACCGGTAGGATGCGCACATACACTGATACGCGAGCACTAAAAGCGGCACTGATCACAATGGCTGGGTGCTGTTGAAGGCGTAACTCCCACTGCTGTAGGCTCTGTCAGGATAGGTGAGGTAGGTCCAAGGGGTCATGTTGCTTCAATCTCTTCGCTTGTTGGTTGTTGAGAAGATTGTGTGCCAGGGTATTAGGATGCACCCGCAACCTGTTTTGATATTGTTCAGAAGTTTTTTTGCACACTTCAGAGACTGTTAGTACCT
This sequence comes from Diabrotica undecimpunctata, assembly GCF_040954645.1. Classification (NCBI taxonomy): domain Eukaryota; kingdom Metazoa; phylum Arthropoda; class Insecta; order Coleoptera; family Chrysomelidae; genus Diabrotica; species Diabrotica undecimpunctata. The sequence goes on along the minus strand of NC_092803.1, from coordinate 45,575,165 downwards.
GAAGATCTCTATGTATTGCATCATTCTGGATATACCAAGGTGCATTAGCGATTGTTCTCAGAGTTTTGGATTGGAATCTTTGTATTATCATAATATTAGATTTGCTAGCTGAACCCCAGAGCTGTGAGCCATATGTCCAAATGGGTTTTATTATTGTATTGTATATCAGCAGCTTGTTGTCAATCGATAGGTGAGAGTTTATTCCCAACATCCAGTAAAGTTTTCTGTATAAAATTCCCAATTGAAGCCTTTTCGTCCATATATGTTTGGTCCAAGTTAGACGTTTGTCAAGGTGAATACCTAAGTATTTTACGTCATGCTTTTGGGGCAAAGGATGTCCATTGAGGTTAACTTGTGGACATGTACCTCTTCTTAGAGTGAATGTAATTTGTGTAGATTTTGAGGGGTTTACTCTAATTCTCCAGAGTTTAAGCCATTCATTTGTTTTGTTCAGATGTAGTTGCAGTCTCTCTGATGCTATTATTGGGTTGCTATGAGAGGCCAAGAAAGCAGTATCATCTGCGAATGTTGCAAGCGTTAGGTTATTGCTTATTGGCAAGTCAGTCGTATATATCAGGTACAGAATCGGTCCGAGCACACTACCCTGAGGTACACCAGATAGGATGGGGTAGAGTTTTGTATAGGCTTCACTATATTTTACCAGATATCTCCTTTCTGTAAGGTATGATTGGAGCAGTTTAAAGTAAGGGTAAGGTAAATTTTTCTTTAATTTGTACAGAAGTCCTGTATGCCACACCTTGTCAAAAGCTTGAGAGGCGTCTAAAAAGGCTGCAGTACAATATTGCTTGTTCTCGAGACTACTTCTTATTGTTGTGTATAGTCTGTGAACTTGTTCTATTGTACCATGTTGGTTACGAAAACCGAATTGATGGTCAGGTATGAGACACTTTTCGTCCAATATTGGTTTGATTTTTCGTAGTAGAAGTTTTTCGAAGACCTTAGAGATGACTGGGAGTAGACTAATCGGTCGGTATGAGTTGACATCTTTTGGATCTTTACCAGGTTTTTGAATGAGTATAATCTGTGCCACTTTCCATTGCAGAGGGAAGTAATGCAGACTAAGCATAGCATTGAAGATCATAGTGATTATTCTGTAACAGTCATTGGTTAGTTCCTGGAGGATCTTACCCGTTATGAGGTCGAGTCCCGGAGCCTTATTGGGTTGTATCTCATTCTTTATTATCTGTTTTACTTCTTTAATATTAAACTTGGTGATTGTTAGATCCATTTGGTATGGAGCCTCAAGAAAAGAATTAAATGGTTCTTCTTGTTCTAATGGTACTACTCTGTTAAATGGACTAAATACTGTAGAAAGATGTTCAGCGAATGTCTCAGATTTTTCTGTGTCTGTTCTTGCCCATTTATCTTTGACATTTTTTAGAGGAGGTATGGCGTCTTGTGGACCTTTTACCTTTCTCGTCGCCTTCCATAGAGAATAATTGGTGTCTTTGGACGGAGTCAAATTTTCTAAGTAAGTTTGGATACCCCTGTTTTTCTCTTCTTTTAATAGATTTTTAAGTTTTCTGGTAATTCTGTTTAAATTTTGTTTGTCAATAGGAGCGTGTGTGTTTTGCCACTTTTTCCTAAGTTTTCTTTTCTCATCGATCAGGTTTTTTGCACTTTGCGAACAGTTTATGCTTTCCTTCCATGTTGTTTGTTCAGGAGTAGAAATCCAACCTGCCTTTTGTATGGAGGTAGTAAGTTGTTGTACCGCATTTTCAATTTGTAATTCTGTTTTAAGTGGCAAGTTCGTTGGTATTTGTTCTGCTAGTGCGCTTCGGAATATTTTCCAATTTGTTTGATTATTGGTTAGGACTGGAGGCTTATTTCTGAGTATGATTTTGGAGTCTAGGTCAATTAGAATGGGAGAATGATCTGAAGAGAGGTCCCAGCATGATTCTATTGCTAAATAGTTAAGAGAGATACCTTTAATCACACAGCAGTCTAAGAGATCTGGTGTTTTATTTGGATCTGTAGGCCAATAAGTTGGTTCTTCTGTAGATATGTGTTGTAGGTTGTTTCCTGTTATTGACTTCAGTAGTTGTCTACCCCTTGTTGTAATTACCCTAGAGCCCCAGTGATGATGTTTACAGTTAAAGTCTCCTCCTGCTATGAATTTGTGTCCAAGAGAACTGAAATAGGTGCTAAAGTTGTTTTCGTTGATTGGTTGACCAGGAGGACAGTAGACCGCAGATAAGGTAAGGTTGCCTAGCCAGTCTTCAATGACAATGCTAGTTGATTGCAGGTACTTTTCACTGAGCTTATTTAACTCATGGTGTTTTATATTAGATTTGATAATAATAGCTGTGCCACCGTGTGCCTTGTCATTTGGATGTTTTGTGTAGTGGACAATGTATTTTGGAATTTTGATATAAGTAAGTGATAAGTATTTTCTCTGTTGTATTTTTTATTTGCTACAATTCCGCTCGGTATGAAACTATGCTTTTAATTGTGGTGATGTAAATTCTTCTTTTGGTGTCCTTGGATAATATTTGGTCCCATAGAATACTATTTAGTTGTTAGCTCTTCTGCCCTGAACATTCATGTGTATTATTTTTGACTAATGTACCGTTGTTTGTAATTTGCAAACCATATTTTTCACATTGTTTAATTAACTGTCCATCTTCTAGCTACTTTCTCCAAATTCACTTCTAAAAACCAGTCTTTATGTTCATGTATAAGTTTTTGTGTCATATATTCAAGATCATCATGTTCTTGTACCAACACTCGTTAGGTATATTTTAAAAAGTCTGAGAGACAGGCAGCAGTCTTGCTTTAACGTTTTTGTAACTGTGAAGAATATGAGAAATCTGTGAGATGTTAATTTTTAATTGCTTTAATTATTTCAATATTTATATTGGTTTCTTTAAGTACCTTACACAGTTTTTGGTGCAGAACACACAGAGAAAATGAACTTGATTAAATTCTGTCTCCTTGTTAACTACTTTAGTTGCACAGAAAAGTGGTCTGTCGTATGTCTAAAGCGTGTCTGTTCTTCAGCATCTATATTTTTATACTCCCCTTCAACCATATTTTTAAGGATCTTTCCATATAATCTGCTAATTGAGTTAAACAACCGAGATACCCTGGTAGTTATCTCAGTCATTGCTGCTGCCTTTGTTATGGATTGTCGAAATTATACATAGTTTCCATTCTTCAGATACCGGTTCTCTTCTAGCAATTCTCAGAGGCGATCCTGCCGTTATCATATTTCTGCTTTTGACTATTTTGAGATACTATGCTCTGTTTATAAAAGCTCCTTGAAATACTCATCCCACTTCTGTGCTCTTATTGGTAATATTACTTCTTGTTTAATATTGCATCAAAATGTTTTAATTAGTTTCTAGACTATTTTCAAACGAAATGGTCTAGAAACTAATTAAACCATTTCCAAACGAAACCAAGAACGACCGGTTTCGCATACTACAGTCTGCTATGCATCTTCAGGTTTAACGGTACCAGGTAAATTAAATGATGCCGGTACAAGAATTATTATTTAGTGATTTGGAAAACATAGTTCAATCTCTTGCCAGTTCCTCTTCTAGTAAGTGATGTAGTACCACTAAGTGCTCCCCTTTTTTGAAATTAATGTCTGTTTTGTCTTTTTGATTGTGTTCTGTTAGTCCCTAAGTGTCTTTCTTTGATTGTCCGTTATGTTATAATTTTAATATATTTGACATCACAATTTTCTGCCAAAACAAAAACCAACATCATTTTATCACAATTTGATAATTAAAAGTTGGAGTAATTGCACACCCACAAATTATACATCTACCTTCATTCATTGTCGTATAACTACCCTTTTAATAAATAATTCAATAAATAACACACATTTCTAAAATATACCTATGGAATAAATGTAAATAAAACAAAAAGAGAAATCAAACGATTTCTACTTAGCGAAACCGAATTCAAATCTTAACCACTGTGTTTCCTAAAATTTGCGAAACAAACAGCTGGATAAATTACTCGGCAAGGGAATCTAAAATTGCATTCCACAAGCCGTTTATCTTAGTCAAAATTCGTAGTGAATTCAGTTTCTCGTACTTCCAACGAAGTAAATAACAAAACAAAATGACGGTATTAGATTTTTGTTTTGATACAGTGCAGCAACAACCGCTGATACGTATTTCGACCTTCTTAGGTCTCTTCAGAACAGTATAGTTACTGCTCTGAACCAAAACAAAAATCTCTCCCGTCCTAGACAATAGTTATTAAAATAACTATATACATATATATATATATATATATATATATATATATATATATATATATATATATATATATACCGTTCTGAAGAGACCTCTTCTTCTTCTTAAAGTGCCTATCCGTTCCGGATGTTGGCGATCATCACGGCTATCTTTACTTTATTTATTGCAGCGCGGAACAGTTCAGTGGTAGTCGTGTTATACCACTTTCGTAAATTTTGGAGCCAGGAAATGCGTCTTCTTCCCGGTCCCCTCTTACCATTTACTTTCCCTTGGAGAATCAGCTGGAGAAGGCCGTAACGTTCTGGATTTCTCATTACATGTCCTAGATATTCCAACTTTTTAGTTTTGACGGTCATGAGAATTTCACATTCTTTCCCCATTCTACGCAGGACCTCCACATTAGTAACTCTGTCAACCCAGGATACACGTAAGATGCGCCTATAACACCACATTTCGAAAGCTTCGAGCCGATTCATAGATGCAACAGTCAGTGTCCATGCTTCCATTCCGTAGAGCAGAACTGTGAATATGTAGCAGTTCAATAGACGGCATTTTGTTTTTAATGATATGTCTCGACTGTTGAAAATGGTTCTCATTCTAACGAATGCTGCTTTTGCTTTTATTATTCGCTGTTTAATTTCTGTTGAGTGGTCCCATTGGCTATTTAAATTGGTGCCTAGATATGTATATTGCTCGACTCTTTCGATATTCTGTTGGTTGATTGTAAGTTGAGCGTTTAGTATTGGTTTTTTACTAATTGTCATAAATTTGGTTTTCTTTATGTTAAGAGCTAGTCCGTATCTGTTGCTGACTTCTGTTATGCGATTTGTTAATATCTGTAAGTCATTCAGATTATCGGCAAAAACTATAGTGTTATCTGCATATCTAATGTTATTCAACCATTCACCGTTTATTAGCATTCCTTTCGCACAACCGTCTAAAGCTTCCTTAAATACCCATTCAGAATAAATGTTGAACAACAATGGAGACAAAATACAGCCCTGTCGTACTCCACGTTCTATTGCAATTTTATCAGTTAACTGGTCTTCTATTTTAATTTTGGCCGTTTGATTGTAGTAAATGTTTCTGATAATTCTAAGATCTTTGTTGTCAATTCCAATTTCTTGCATTAGAGTCATTAATTTGTCATGTTTTACTCTGTCAAATGCCTTCTGGTAATCTATAAAGCATACGTATATGTCACAATTCACATCCCTGCATCTCTGAAATAGCACCTGTACAGCAAAAAGGGCCTCCCGTGTTCCCAGAGCATCACGAAATCCGAATTGTGTTCTTGTTAGTTGTTCCTCACATTTTGTATATATTCTTTTGTGAATGACCTTTAGAAATGTTTTAAGTAAATGGCTCATAAGGCTTATAATTCTATAGTCTTTGCACTTTCTCGCATTGGGTTTTTTTGGAAGATTTATAAAAGTTGACACTAACCACTCTTGGGGAACCACGCCTGTATCATATATACTGTTAAATATATTTGTCAACCATTTTATGCCATCATAGTCCATAAGTTTTAAGAATTCTGAGTGAAAATTATCAGGGCCTACTGCTTTACCATCTTTGGTGCTTTTGATGGCATATTTTACTTCTTCGACTGTAAATGCTGGTCCAGATTCGCAATTGGTGTTTGTTGTAATACCAGTGTTACTTCGTATATCTTCAAAAGTTTTTTCTACGTATTTAATCCAAATATCTCTTTTATGCTCTATTTCCAGTACTATGTTTCCCTGATTATCTGTCAGGAATCCAGTGTTCTTGTATTTATATAAGCCTGCCGCTTCTTTAATCTTTTTATGGAGGTTAAATGAATCATGTTTTTGTTGTAATGACTCTATCTCTGTACACTTCGAGCTAAACCAATTTTCTTTTGCTATTTTAATAGCCCTTTTTATTTCGTTATTTATGTTGTTGTAGTAATTCTTATTATCTTTAGCGTTTCTTCTGTCTTCCATCATACATAGAATCTCCTCCGTCATCCATTCCTTTTTATTTGTTCTTTCAGGTTTTAAGTATTTCTCTGTTATTTCTTGACTTACTTTGTGCAAATTTTCTAGTTCTACATCTGTGTTATCTGTTTCTATATGCCCCCTTGGTTTTTCTGTACGAGCCCACGTTTTTTCTTTTAGGCGTTTTTGTACCTTTTCCTTTACTGTTTTATTTTTCAGTTGGTTAATATCGTACTTCATAATTTTTGGTCTTTGAACTTTCTTTAAACTAAGTTTCATTTTGGCGATAAGTGGATTGTGGTCCGAATTTATGTCGGATCCCGGGTACGCCTTAACAGATGTTATAGAGTTTCTAAATCGTTTGTTAATAAGAATATAGTCTATTTGATTTCGTACTGTGTGATCTGGAGTATCCTGGGGAGATTTCCACGTATATAGTCGTCTTGGAGGAAGATCATAAAAGGTGTTTGTCACTACGAGCTGTTCTTCAGTTGCAAATTCAATCAAACGGTCTCCGCGTTCATTACGTTCCCCTAGACCAAAGGATCCCACTAAATTTCCACTTTGTCCTTTGCCAACTTTGGCATTAAAGTCTCCCATTATTAGTGTTATTTCGTTTTTCCGAATCCTTTTGACAATATTAGTAAGGTCATTGTAAAATTCTTCTATGATTTCTTCTGGGGCGTCCGCTGTAGGAGCGTATACTTGAATAATGTTTGTTTTTATGGGAGTTGTGTTTAGCTGAACTAAGAGCATCCTTTCTGATAAAGGTACGAAGTGACTGACACAGTTGGCGATTTTATTATTCATAATTAGGCCCACTCCATTTATATGTTCGTTCTTAAGATTTCCTGAGTAGAATATTTTGTGATCTTTGATAACTCGGTATCCCGTATTTGTCCAGCGCATTTCGCTTATTCCCATAATATTAATCGAGAGTCTTTCCATTTCTTGAATGGCATTGTAGATTTTTCCCGCCTCGTACATTGTTCTAACGTTCCATGTACCTATCTTTATGGCTGTTCGCAATACTCTTAGAGATCCATCATCTAGAATGTAGTTTGGTTCGTGAGGATTTCTCTTGATAACGACCTGGAAGGCCTCACGGTTTGAGCTAGATTTACCTTCCCTGCCGGATCTTGAATTCCGATTTTCATGATCAGTAGTCGGAATCTTAAAGTTTTTTATCACCATGATAATTGTACTAGAGATACTTACAAGAAGTCTTTAATGCAGTGGTTTCTCCTTGCCTTCTGCATCCTTATGCCGTTCACTAAAAGTCTTAGTTCCTCCGCCTTTGAAGCCGATTTCTCAAACTCCAGGACAAAAGAGTGCCCTAAGATCGCAGTATCACAGCCGCTTAACTCATAATGTGAGTGTCGCCTGTGAGTATCTGGAATTAAGCCTACAGGATTTTTTACTTCCCACAGCCTTAATCCAGTAATGACATTACTGCTGCCTAATATCATATCCTCAGTTGATCCGCGGGTACTTATTTGGCAATGCCTTATTCGTACCTGTCCTGTATATCTGCAGGAACTTTCCCTATCAGCCATATGGGACGTGCCGTGTCGAGGTTGAGGATATCCCCCGCCCAGTCTGTCTTCCGTGAAGTACAGAAGAGCCCATACTCAGTTCGGAGCTCCTCCTCCACGAAAGCGGAGACCGGCCACAGCGGTGAAGAGACCTAAGAAGGTCGAAATACGTATCAGCGGTTGTTGCTGCACTGTATCAAAACAAAAATCTAATACCGTCATTCTGTTTTGTTATTTACTTCGTTGGAAGTACGAGAAACTGAATTCACTACGAATTTTGACTAGGATGAACGGCTTGTGGAATGCAATTTTAGATTCCCTTGCCGAGTAATTTATCCAGCTGTTTGTTTCGCAAATTTTAGGAAACACAGTGGTTAAGATTTGAATTCGGTTTCGCTAAGTAGAAATCGTTTGATTTCTCTTTTTGTTTTTAGATGGCGTAGTTACGTCCGTATATAGTTATTTTAATAACTATTTTTTAGAACGGGAGAGATTTTTGTTTTGGTTCAGAGCAGTAACTATACCGTTCTGAAGAGACCTAAGAAGGTCGAAATACGTATCAGCGGTTGTTGCTGCACTGTATCAAAACAAAAATCTAATACCGTCATTCTGTTTTGTTATTTACTTCGTTGGAAGTACGAGAAACTGAATTCACTACGAATTTTGACTAGGATGAACGGCTTGTGGAATGCAATTTTAGATTCCCTTGCCGAGTAATTTATCCAGCTGTTTGTTTCGCAAATTTTAGGAAACACAGTGGTTAAGATTTGAATTCGGTTTCGCTAAGTAGAAATCGTTTGATTTCTCTTTTTGTTTTTAGATGGCGTAGTTACGTCCGTATATAGTTATTTTAATAACTATTTTTTAGAACGGGAGAGATTTTTGTTTTGGTTCAGAGCAGTAACTATACCGTTCTGAAGAGACCTAAGAAGGTCGAAATACGTATCAGCGGTTGTTGCTGCACTGTATCAAAACAAAAATCTAATACCGTCATTCTGTTTTGTTATTTACTTCGTTGGAAGTACGAGAAACTGAATTCACTACGAATTTTGACTAGGATGAACGGCTTGTGGAATGCAATTTTAGATTCCCTTGCCGAGTAATTTATCCAGCTGTTTGTTTCGCAAATTTTAGGAAACACAGTGGTTAAGATTTGAATTCGGTTTGGCTAAGTAGAAATCGTTTGATTTCTCTTTTTGTTTTTAGATGGCGTAGTTACGTCCGTATATAGTTATTTTAATAACTATTGTCTAGGACGGGAGAGATTTTTGTTTTGGTTCAGAGCAGTAACTATACCGTTCTGAAGAGACCTAAGAAGGTCGAAATACGTATCAGCGGTTGTTGCTGCACTGTATCAAAACAAAAATCTAATACCGTCATTCTGTTTTGTTATTTACTTCGTTGGAAGTACGAGAAACTGAATTCACTACGAATTTTGACTAGGATGAACGGCTTGTGGAATGCAATTTTAGATTCCCTTGCCGAGTAATTTATCCAGCTGTTTGTTTCGCAAATTTTAGGAAACACAGTGGTTATGATTTGAATTCGGTTTCGCTAAGTAGAAATCGTTTGATTTCTCTTTTTGTTTTTAGATGGCGTAGTTACGTCCGTATATAGTTATTTTAATAACTATTGTCTAGGACGGGAGAGATTTTTGTTTTGGTTCAGAGCAGTAACTATACCGTTCTGAAGAGACCTAAGAAGGTCGAAATACGTATCAGCGGTTGTTGCTGCACTGTATCAAAACAAAAATCTAATACCGTCATTCTGTTTTGTTATTTACTTCGTTGGAAGTACGAGAAACTAAATTCACTAGGAATTTTGACTAGGATGAACGGCTTGTGGAATGCAATTTTAGATTCCCTTGCCGCGTAATTTATCCAGCTGTTTGTTTCGCAAATTTTAGGAAACACAGTGGTTAAGATTTGAATTCGGTTTCGCTAAGTAGAAATCGTTTGATTTCTCTTTTTGTTTTTAGATGGCGTAGTTACGTCCGTATATAGTTATTTTAATAACTATTGTCTAGGACGGGAGAGATTTTTGTTTTGGTTCAGAGCAGTAACTATACCGTTCTGAAGAGACCTAAGAAGGTCGAAATACGTATCAGCGGTTGTTGCTGCACTGTATCAAAACAAAAATCTAATACCGTCATTCTGTTTTGTTATTTACTTCGTTGGAAGTACGAGAAACTAAATTCACTAGGAATTTTGACTAGGATGAACGGCTTGTGGAATGCAATTTTAGATTCCCTTGCCGCGTAATTTATCCAGCTGTTTGTTTCGCAAATTTTAGGAAACACAGTGGTTAAGATTTGAATTCGGTTTCGCTAAGTAGAAATCGTTTGATTTCTCTTTTTGTTTTTAGATGGCGTAGTTACGTCCGTATATAGTTATTTTAATAACTATTGTCTAGGACGGGAGAGATTTTTGTTTTGGTTCAGAGCAATAACTATACCGATCTGAAGAGACCTAAGAAGGTCGAAATACGTATCAGCGGTTGTTGCTGCACTGTATCAAAACAAAAATCTAATACCGTCATTCTGTTTTGTTATTTACTTCGTTGGAAGTACGAGAAACTAAATTCACCACGAATTTTGACTAGGATGAACGGCTTGTGGAATGCAATTTTAGATTCCCTTGCCGAGTAATTTATCCAGCTGTTTGTTTCGCAAATTTTAGGAAACACAGTGGTTAAGATTTGAATTCGGTTTCGCTAAGTAGAAATCGTTTGATTTCTCTTTTTGTTTTTAGATGGCGTAGTTACGTCCGTATATAGTTATTTTAATAACTATTGTCTAGGACGGGAGAGATTTTTGTTTTGGTTCAGAGCAGTAACTATACCGTTCTGAAGAGACCTAAGAAGGTCGAAATACGTATCAGCGGTTGTTGCTGCACTGTATCAAAACAAAAATCTAATACCGTCATTCTGTTTTGTTATTTACTTCGTTGGAAGTACGAGAAACTAAATTCACTAGGAATTTTGACTAGGATGAACAGCTTGTGGAATGCAATTTTAGATTCCCTTGCCGCGTAATTTATCCAGCTGTTTGTTTCGCAAATTTTAGGAAACACAGTGGTTAAGATTTGAATTCGGTTTCGCTAAGTAGAAATCGTTTGATTTCTCTTTTTGTTTTTAGATGGCGTAGTTACGTCCGTATATAGTTATTTTAATAACTATTGTCTAGGACGGGAGAGATTTTTGTTTTGGTTCAGAGCAATAACTATACCGATCTGAAGAGACCTAAGAAGGTCGAAATACGTATCAGCGGTTGTTGCTGCACTGTATCAAAACAAAAATCTAATACCGTCATTCTGTTTTGTTATTTACTTCGTTGGAAGTACGAGAAACTAAATTCACCACGAATTTTGACTAGGATGAACGGCTTGTGGAATGCAATTTTAGATTCCCTTGCCGAGTAATTTATCCAGCTGTTTGTTTCGCAAATTTTAGGAAACACAGTGGTTAAGATTTGAATTCGGTTTCGCTAAGTAGAAATCGTTTGATTTCTCTTTTTGTTTTTAGATGGCGTAGTTACGTCCGTATATAGTTATTTTAATAACTATTGTCTAGGACGGGAGAGATTTTTGTTTTGGTTCAGAGCAGTAACTATACCGTTCTGAAGAGACCTAAGAAGGTCGAAATACGTATCAGCGGTTGTTGCTGCACTGTATCAAAACAAAAATCTAATACCGTCATTCTGTTTTGTTATTTACTTCGTTGGAAGTACGAGAAACTGAATTCACTACGAATTTTGACTAGGATGAACGGCTTGTGGAATGCAATTTTAGATTCCCTTGCCGAGTAATTTATCCAGCTGTTTGTTTCGCAAATTTTAGGAAACACAGTGGTTAAGATTTGAATTCGGTTTCGCTAAGTAGAAATCGTTTGATTTCTCTTTTTGTTTTTAGATGGCGTAGTTACGTCCGTATATAGTTATTTTAATAACTATTGTCTAGGACGGGAGAGATTTTTGTTTTGGTTCAGAGCAGTAACTATACCGTTCTGAAGAGACCTAAGAAGGTCGAAATACGTATCAGCGGTTGTTGCTGCACTGTATCAAAACAAAAATCTAATACCGTCATTCTGAAATGTAAATAACTTTTAAATAATTTAAATAATATAAAACATCACTTTCTTTTAACAAACAACTACGCAATATCTACTACCTATTTCATTTGTTAATATCTCTCCCCTCAAGAACTTCCCCGCTAAGTATCAAACAGTTGCAATAAAACCGATGATCACCCATCACCAGCAATCCAGGATAGTTTGAACTATGTTTTCCAAATCACTAATTAATAATTCTTGTACCGGCATTATTTAATTTACCTGGTACCGTTAGACCTGAAGATGCATAGCAAACTGTAGTATGCGAAACCGGTCGTTTTGGTAGTAAAATTAAATTGATTGTGAGTAAGTCTTATTTTATTTTTTTACCTATTTGAAATGGACTCACACAAGCAACACATTCATGATTCTCTTCCTCTCTTTTACTGGCAAATCTTTCTTTGTGTTCTGGTCTGTGCTTTTTTATATTCTACTTTATCTTTGTCTTTCTGAGAACTTGGGATTGGTTGGTTTTTTGTCCTCTTCTTTTGAATGCTCTTTTCTATTTTGTCATCCCAGCAATATAATTTTGCTCTGGTGTGCCTTTTTTCGTATTGTCCCAAAGCTTCTTTTGCTGATTCATGGATGCGTAATTTAATCAATTTATAGTATTCTTTAACATTGTTGAAATCTTTGAAATCACTATCTTTGAGTTGATTGTTGTTTCTAGATTTGTATAGTAGTTACACAATTGGTCGATGCTTTGTAAATTGTACCTCTTTTTTTTCTGTTTTTTATATTTTTTTCTCTTTCTCTTTTGCTTCATCGGTGTAACCTCTTCTTCCGGAAAATGGTATTTGGATCATAGGGTAAAATAATCACTGCCACAACATGCTCTTCTAAAAACTTTAATATCTTGGAATTTGAGGTTTATTTTTTGCCTTAATATCCATATATAATATATTATTGACTTTAGACTTCGTAAAAAAATCAGTTAAAAATGTTTAATTCGTTTTGTTCACAAACTGTAGTTAGTCTCTTCCTGTTATCATTGGTGGTATTTTGGCAAAAAAAACTACTACGTTGTACCTCTGTTTCTTTCCAGTTTGACTATTTAAATCCCCTAATATTATTAGTTCTCTTTACTACATTTAAAACCAAGATAAGTTCAAGTTCACAGCCATCGATGGGTGTGTCGTGACGTCGCAGCTTAATATTGGTTATAAATTAATTTCTAACCAATGACAATCTGCTACGTCCCGACACGCCCATTGATGGGTCTGTGAACTAGAGCTGATCTTGGTTTTGAATGTAGTATAGTATTTTCTCTCTTTGTTATTTCTTTATTAAGTGTTCAAAGAATTCTGCTTTGTCATGTAAAGTGAATCGTTAAAAACCGTTACTTTATAGCCGTATAAATTTAGATTTATTTTGATAATTCGTTAGTTTCAAGATCATAATATATTTCCCTAGATTTCTTTTGATTAAGATATATACTCCCTGTTCCGCTCTTTTTCTTTTTGAGACTCCGCTATATAAATGGTCATATCTTCCTAAGTTCTCGGATCAGTGTCCTTCCTTTTTGATTTCAATGATATCTGCACTAAGTTTTATTCCTTATACATAACCTCATTCAGTTTACGAGATAATTCTTGTACATTCCATATGTATAAATTTATTATCCTTTTTATCATTTTTTTTTTATTTCCGCATATCCATCTTATTCCGATACAGTTTCAACATATCTAGTATTGTGCAGTTAGCCTAATCACTGAACCCCCAACTTGGAGGACCAAGATTTGATTTCAGAGTGTTCCTCTCTTAGGTAGGCCAATTTCTCTACATCTTAGAAGTCCTACCTCTTCCACATTAATCCATAATCCACATTTCCAGTTAATCTGGTTTTATATTACGCCAATACGCTTCATCTTTCGCCGAGTTCGACGTTTCAAAAGTTTTTGTCTCATCCGCCTTAATCACGATTGTGGTATTCGTCTGTAACTATAAACAAGGGGCCCTTAAAGGGTTATATTCTCTCAGCCGGGCCAGTTGAACCCTGGTTTTTATAGAGATGTTACTCCTCAATCAGTCCCCTTTTTTCCGACCTTGTGTTTAGCTACATCGGGTATAAAGCTACTCAGATTACCCAAAACTCTCAATAGACAAAACTGTAACTTAATATTCAAGTAAAATATCGTAAGCAACTCAGCAACTCAGTAGACTCTTTGAAAGAAAGGTGATAATGTAAACTATCCACTGCAATGTAATCTCCTCCTTTGGATTAAATATGATTCTTTGACTAAAAGTAACAAGAATAAGACGTACGTTTTTGCATACACCAAACAAAACCGTAGACAATGTAGTTAAGATTATAATAATAAATAATTATTTGAAAAAACTGCCAAGAAAGGGAAGCTTTTTTAAATGCTGCATTATATAACTCATCCAGTTATATAATTCAGCGCTAAGAATTAGTGGTTTGCTTCAACGGTATAAAAGAGTCAAAATGCCAATTATTTTAAAATAACCTTATTAGCTCTAAAAAATACTCCCAAATTAAAATTCAATAATATTTTAACGTACTTACCACTAATTTTCTTTTGTGGGCAGAAAAAATCAGCTAATTTATTAGTACTTTGATCATAATTGAAGAAATATACATAAACTGATTCTGTATTAGCTTTAGCTTGTAGCTTTGCGGCGATTTCAATACCAGACTTGAATAAACGATCACCAAACATCTAACAAATATAAAAAAAATTTATAATTAAGCAATAAATAATAAGAAAGAGAAGAACAAATATAAAATAACAAAGATAAACGAAGACTTCTACAAAACTTTGTACAGCTCGCAAAGCCAGCTTAATGAATCAACAATGGAGAACGACAAAAGACAAATAAAAAACGTGGGATCAGTCACTACCAAATATATAGGGATTTGAAATAGAAAAAGCTTTAAAAAAGCTAAAAAATAATAAAGCTCCAGGACACGACGGTATAATTGCCTAGCTCTTGAAAACAAGTAAGACAGTAACAATCCCTATAACAGAGCTATTTAATATATGTCTCCATAATAGCAAAATCTCTAAAGACTGGAACGAGAGTCTAGTAATACTCTTACAAAAAAAAAGAAGCAGATATAACCTTTAGAATTATAGACCTACATCGTTGCCTACAATCACTTTACTTACAAAATGGATAATTACCAACCGGTTGAAGAGGCAAGCTTTAGCAAAGGATATAGTACATCAGACCATCTTATCACAATGAGAATACTGATAGAGAAAGTAAACGAGTAACAACTACCCGTATTTCTTGCTTTCTTACACTATGAAAAGGCATTTGATAGTATCGAGATGTGGGCCATAAAACAAGCTATTAATAATTATAGAATAGATTCAAGATATAGGCAATTAATACATAATATATGTGAAAACGCAACTATGATAGTACAACTAAACGAATATACAAATCCCATTCCCATTAAGAGAGGAGTTTGACAAGGCGGCGTAATATTGCCAAAGGTTTTTAATCTAGCCAGAGAAGATGTCTTCAAAACTACAAAACAAATTGGTCAACATATGGCATCAACGTTAATAGCAACAAATTATACCACCTCAGATTTGCTGACGATATCGTGATTATAGCGAGCACATTCGATGAATGAGGAACTTACAGGTAGCTCCCAATACATTGGCCTATAAATCATTATCATCAACTTGTATGCGTCCTTTGCTGAACATAGGTCTACCTCAGCTCTTTACATCTGTCTCTGTCTTGTGCGGCCTGCATCCAATTATTGCTAACACCCTTCAGGTCGTCAGTTCATCCAGTCGGTGGGTGTCCTCTGCTCCGTATTGCTTCTTGTCTTGGTCTCCACTTGACAATAAGTTTTGTCCATCGGTATTCTGATAATCTGGCGACGTATCCTGACCAATTCCATTTTGTTGTTTTTGTTCTACGACGTATTTCTTCGTTTGGGATTCAGTCTCTCAGAGAGACATCCTGGCGCTCTATAGCCCTCTGAGTCAAGCGAATCTTAGTAACTACCTTTTTTGTGAGTATTAATGTTTCCACTTCATAAGTGAGTACAGGTAACACACATTGGTCAAAGATTTTTCTTTTGAGTGATATGGGTGGATCCGATTTAAATACATAGTTTAATTTACCAACCGCTGCCCAGGCTAATCCTATGCGACGTGGGATCTCACATATCGGGTTATCTCTGCTCAACCGAATTTCATGTCCTAAGTACTTATACGATGTAGTCTGCACAATATCCCTTCCATCAACAACAATATTTCGATTTAGCACCAGATTATTCATTATTTGCGTGTTGTTCATATCAATCTTTAGTTCGACCTCCAAGGAAGCGTGATATAGTTTTTCAAACATTATTATTGCAGCACCCATACGATCAGCTATAGGGACGATATCATCTGCTAATCTTAAATGACTGAGCTTCTCTCCATTTATGTTGATAGCATGCTCGTTAAGATGTGCCTTCTTACAAGTATGTTCTAAAAGCGTCGTGAATAGCTTTGGAGAGATGGTGTCCCCTTGCCGTACTCCTCGCTGTATACAGAATTTATTTGTTTCCTGTGCAGATAGTCTTACGCTATTCGGCATTCTGTCAATGCTTATAACATTTTCTGATTGCTTATGGTATTGAATGCTTTCTTGTAGTCGATAAATATCAGTGCCAATCGTCTGTTGTATTCTACACACTTCCCTATCAGGTTCTTTATCAATAGTAAGTGGTCGTTAGTGCTGTATTTCGATCTAAATTCAGCTTGTTTTCTAGGCTGATAAAAGTCTAATTTAGCGTCCAGTCTTTTTTGATAATTTTTGTGAAAAGTTTATATATGTGTGAAAAAAAAACTGATAGGACGGTAGTTTTTTTGGATCTGTTATGTCTTCTTGCTTGTGTAATAAAATAATGACTGCATTGTTCCATTGAGAAGAAGTTTTTCCTTGGTAAATGCATTCGGAGAAAAGCTGGGCCAAAGCCTGGATAATTTTATTTTTACCTGCTTCGATCACTACTCCATCATTGCCAGGGGATTTGTCATTTTTCATTGCTAAAAGTGTGGTTTTGATTTCGTATGGAGTAATTTCTGGCATTTATTCTAATCCCTGGTTTGTGATTTTGGGCAGGGGCTGATCTTGTCTTTCGTTGCTGCTCTCATACATTTCGCGATAAAAAGATTCGACAACCTCAAGAATTTTGGTTCTATCAGTAGTAATGTTTCCATCTTTGTGTTTTATTTTGTACATATTTTTGTTGCCTATGTTGTTCGTATCTCGCCTCAAAACTTTTAAACTTTTGTTTTCTTGAATTATTTTGAATATGTCAAAAGCAAAAACAATGACATACACAGACGACCCTAGACATATAACTATAAATGGCAGTGAGATAGAACAAGTCCACGAATATATCTGCCTAGAAGAAATTCGGATACTTGACAACTAGAACTAAAGTGCGAAAATCAGTAGAAGTGCAAGACTGGGTTGGACAGGTTTTGGATAACTAAGTTGGCTACTTAAGAACCGCAAAATATCTCGATACTTAAGGAACAAAGTGTTTAACCAGTGCATTCTTCTCTTTCGATCATAGCATATGGATGTCAAACCTGGATCCTAACCAAGCCAAATATGAATAAACTAAAGTCGAGGATATCACAACAAACATTGCTAAACATAAATGAAGTTTTGCAGGACACACTGCTAGACAAAAAGACCAAAAGGAACAAGGTTGTAATGCCACAATACAACATTTGAGACCATACGTTACAAAGGTAGACGACCAAGAGGAAGACCACAGATGAGATAGGAAGATGACATCGAAATAATCGCAGGAACAAATTGGAAGTACGTTGCTTAGGATAGAAAACGATGTAACGAGTTGGAAGATACCTATGTTTAAAAATGGAAGATAGAAGGCTAAAAAGAAAGCAATATATTAATCAATATTATTTATATTAACTGGAATTGTATAGTAAAATTGATAGCATTTTAGTGTATTTTTATCAGAAATTAAGTTTCAAAGTCAACAAATAAATGTCTCTAGTTTAGAATAAAGATCACTGTGGGATAAAAGGGAATAAAGAAGTTGATCAAAAAGCTAACAAATGAAGTAGAACAGGAGAGTATTTAAGGTGTAAATGTTCTCACATTGAAATTGCTTGCCACATATAGCCCATAATACTAACAGGATAGAAAGAAGTACATGGAAATAGTCAAAAAGGACAATTTTATAAAAATATCTCGAGCTTCCTCGTTAAGCTTCGTTCTCATTAAGATAATCTTCATCAAGAATATTGAGAAGTCAGCAGTTTTTCACCGTATTGTTCAGATTAAAGTTTAACCATATTTTGACTCCCCCCCCCCTCAAGATTACCCGAACCGAATTAAAAGGGAAAAAGACACCCTACACCCTGCCTGAGGAGGAGAAACTCCGTTAAATACGGAAACTCTTTCCTCAGGTGGAGGATAGGCGTAAAAGGGTTTCATAGATGCGGAACCTTTTACTGAGTTGGAACTCAGCGAGGCTGTTGGACTGATGAAGATCCGAGAGGTACCTGGCATAGATGGAGTCATGGCGGAGACATGTAAGACTCGCCGCACTAACATACCTGCAGGTTTTCCTGAGATTGCTAAACAAACTGCTTGAACAACAGCAGTTTCCAACAATGTTGAAAGAAGCTAAGGTTGTCCTTATCCCGAAAGGTACAGGTGAAGAGGAAGAGGTACGATTTCGGCCAATTTGCCTTCTTAGTTCGATAACTAAATTGTACTTCTTCTTCTTAAGGTGCCATGCATTTCTGCGTAGGCGTCCACCGTACATCGTCTTGTCAGGTGAGATGTTAAATATTCTGGATTAAATAATTCTGTTTTTAGCAGCATTGCGAAGCATTTCATAGCTGTGGATTCCTGTCCATTGTCGAATATTACGCAGCCATGACATTTTTTTACGTCCGAGACCTCTCCTACCCTCTATTTTCCCTTCGAGTATCAGTTGCTGAAAAGTGTATCGTTCTCCTCGTTTAATGTGCCCCAAGTATGCAGTCTTCTTACTTTTTACATAATTAAAAAGTTCCCTATCCTGTAAGCCCGCTCTTCTGAGTACTTCCTCATTTCTGACCCTGTCCGTCCATGATATTCTGAGCATTCGACGCAGGCACCACATTTCGAACACTTCAAGTTTGTTAATGGAACTGGCCTTTAACGTCCATGCTTCCATTCCGTACAGGAGAATAGGCCACACGTAACACTTAAGCATCTTGTATCGGAGGTTGAAGTCCAATTTGCGATCAGTCAGAAACTTACGAAGCCTCAGAAAAGCATTTCTGGCTTGTTCAACTCTGCTCTTTATTTCATTCTCGGGGTCCCAACCCTCATTCAGCAAACATCCCAAGTATTTGAATTGCCTGACTTGTTCGATTTCTTCTCCAGAGACATATATCTTTGCGTTGGGGTAATCATTTCTACTTATAATCATTGATTTTGTCTTCTTGATATTTATTTTCAAACCCCGAGCTTCACTTGCAAGAGTTAGATCATTCAAAAGGCACTGAAGATCTTCGATGTTATCTGCCACTATGGCTGTATCATCGGCATACCTGATGTTATTAATAAATATGCCGTTAACTTTAATACCCTTATTAGAGTCTTCCACTGCTTCTGCGAAGGCTTTTTCTACGTATAAATTGAACAGCATTGGAGACAGTATACAACCTTGCCTTACTCCTTTTTTAATGGAGAAATCTTCTGTTTCGTTGGAATTTTGAAGACGTACTGTTGCTGTCTGATTCCAATACAGATTGGCAATGATTCTTATATCCTTTGCATCCAATCCCAACTCTTGTAGGTATTTTATCATCAATTCATGTTTTACATTATCGAATGCTTTCTCGTAATCGATGAAACAGATAAAAACATCCTTTCTTTGATCTAAACAATTCTGTATCAATGTTTGCATACTAAAGATCGCCTCTCTCGTGCCAAGTCCATTTTTGAAACCAAACTGACTCCATCCACTGACCTCTTCACATTTCTTAAACAATCTAGTGTGAAGTATTCTCAGGAAAAGTTTCAAAAAGTGACTCATTAGGCTTATTGGTCGGTGGTCCTTGCAGAAGTTCGCACGTGGTGTTTTTGGTAGGGCGATAAATGTAGATCGAAGCCAATCTTTTGGAATCTGGCCCGTATCGTAGATGTCGTTAAAGAGCTTGACAATAATGTCTAGGTTTTCTTCATTAAGTAACTTGATTGTTTCTGTGTACATATCATCTGGTCCTGGGGTTTTGTTACTTTTTAATAGTTTGATAGCGTGTACAATTTCAGCTTTCAAAATACTTGGGCCATACAAATGGTCTCCCAGTTGTGGTGGTTTTTGTGTTGTGTCATCATTGAACAAATTGGCTGTGTACATTTTCCAAGTATTAAGTATATCGCCAGGGTCCGTTATTAATTCATTTTGGTCATTATGTATACCAGTGACTTGTTTTTTCTTGAAGACACCAGCAATTTCCTTAATTTTCTTGTGAAGATTGAAGCTGTCGCCGAGTTTATATAGGCTTTCAGCCTCGGCGCAAAGTGTAGTCATACAGGTCTCCTTCGCCGCTATAATTTCTTTACGAATTTGACTGTGTATATTTCGGTACCCTACTTCGTCCTGCCTGATCTTACACTGCCTGCGTTGTTCCATCATCTCTAATATTTCTTCTGTCATCCACTTATTCTTGGTAGTTGTTTTACTCTCGAGTAGAAAAGTGTTGTTCAACTCATCAAATGATTCTTTTATGGTGGTCCATGACTTTTCAACATCATTCTCAGTTGCCATATTAGAGAACCTATTGTTTATTTCCTCTGTGTATGCTTCATTTGTTTCATTGTTTTTGAGTTTTCTAATGTTTACTGATGCCTTCTGGTGTTTTCTTTTAGCTGTAGCGAGCCTCAGTTTGATATTTGCTACCAAGGGATTGTGGTCGGATCCTATGTCTGCTCCAGGTAATGCAGATACCTTAGTAATAGCATTCCTGTACCTTCTATTAATTGTCACATAATCTATTTGGTTCCTTATTGTACTAAATTGTACTAATAGCTTGTAAAAGGCCGCCTTGGGCGAGAGCTAGAAGAAAAGCATGCGCTGAGCGATCGGCAATATGGTTTTAGGGCCAAAAGGTCTACCATAGATGCTCTCACAGAAGTAACCTCTTTAGTTACGCAGGATACAAAGAGATGGGTGGCTCTCATCCTGTTTGACGTGAAGAATGCCTTTAATATTGCATCATGGGAAAAAATCATGTCCAGGCTGAGAGAATTGGGCGTTAGTGAGTACCTGGTCAATGTAATTGACAGATAATTAACTGACAGGTCCATAAGAGAAAAAGATACCAGCATCAGTTTGTCGCAGGGTGTTTCTGTGAAATGTCCTGTACGACGGGGTGTTGAGGCTACAGATGCCAAGGGAAAGCACTCTTGTAGCTTCTGCCGATGATCTCACACTGGTTGCGAAGGTGAGTCAGAAAAGGGACATGGCTAATGCGGCTAACACACCCCTGCGTCGCATTAGTAGGTGGATCAGAGAGAACGATCTACAGCTAGCGCCTCAGAAAACTAAGGTGTTAGTTCTTAAAGGGAGCCGGGAAAAATCCTCTCTTCACTTTATAGTGGAAAGTGTGGAAGTTGCACCAGTTAAATCTACTACGTATCTGGTAGTCTGGTTGTCAGAAGGACTAAGGTTCGGAGTACACATCCAAAAAACGGTAGAGAAGGCAAACCGAAATCTGGAGGCGTTGATACGGCTGATGCCAAACATTGGAGGCCCAGGTAGCACCAAAACAAAGGTGTTAAATGGAGTATTCTAGTCGGTGGTAACCTACGCTGCCCCGTGTGGTGTAGCGTACTAAACACTGCAAAATACGCTAAGCTGATGGAGACTTCGCAAAGGCGAATGCTCCTCAGGGTTTCTATCGCATATAGGACAGTTTTAAATGAGGCTCTAGATGTCATTGGAGCGGTGATACCGATCGTTTTGTTGTGCAAAGAGCGAGCGAGGGTGTATGCGAGGAAGAAAGTTCAGGAAAATAGGAAAGTAGGAAACTAGACTACTTCCTGATGCGGTTTCTGACCGGACATGGTAGCTTTGGCACCTTCACAAATAGAATAGGCAAATCTGCTTCGGCAGGCTGTACTGTTTGTGGGGTACCGGACGCTCCCGCGCACATTTTTAACTGCCAGAGATGGGCAAATGAGAGGAGAGATTTCGAGAGGTGAATGGGTTTCGGGCTGGATGAAAGAAACTTAAACATAATGTTGAGAGGACAGAATGAATGGAGAGAAGTACACTGTCTGAGTTCTGGGGTAATAAAGAAAAAGGAGCAGTGGGGCAGAGAAAGAAATTGAGCCAGGGATCTGAAATTTATGGTTAATATTATTTATTAGTTTATGGCCTAACGTCTGAAACATTTTCTGATTTACGGTAATAGGTATGGTTATTTATAAATTTTTAGTTTTTTAATTTAGTTGTTCATTGAGTGCCACGACCACCCCTCTGGAAAGGTGGTTAAGGTTTTAGCCGGAACAGTTAATCCGGCACTACCCTGGGGTCTTTTGGCCTAGTATCCTACTCGGTCAAAAGATGTCAGGGTGTCTTGTTCCGTGACGTAGATGTCCAAAAAAGATTTTCCCCACGTTGCCTGTCAGAATTCAATGGATACCTTCTTAGGCTCTTACTGGAATCTGGCAATACGGCAATTGAAAAAAAAAATAAAAAAGTATAAATTTCAAATTAAGTTTAAATGAGTCTTCAAATTGTACATACAGAGAAGAAAGTACATGATATTGAACTGTTCTAAAATAAATTTCTACGTGTTTATATGGTTTAACAGTGACAGTGGGGAAATTATATAAAAATTGTATTGTATTACATTTATAAAGTATTTTAGAAAAATAATATTTTCACTTACCTGCGTCAGTTTATCAAAATTTTCTTCGCTAATATTAGTTTCTTGTTCAAAATAAAAGTCTTTGATTTTCTTGGCAAATATGTTTCTATCTTTTTCTGGTAATGTATAGTTATAGTCTAGCAATAAGTGGGCTTTCTCAAAAAAATCTCTGTTTACTGCTTCCTGATTTGTACAAAAATCTACAAATTGACCAGAAACGGAACGAGTTAAAATAGCACATGTATGTAGAAAGGGAGATGTATAATATTTATAAACTGTAAAGAAAGTAATTAGAAGATATCGTCGGGTTACAAGCAAAATACACTAAGTCAGTTTTTATCATTTTTGACTTAAGTACATATTGATATTGCAATTTGTTTAGTTTATGTACTAGCAGCAAAATCCACGTAGTATTTTCTTATCTTTGACAACACAAAACAAGAAAATTCTACATTTACTAAGCCTTTAACAACGATTTTTTGTTCAGGCAAAATCCATGAGTGACTTAGTGGATTTTTCTGAAGGCAATTATTTGAGATAGTGGATTTTACTGGATAAATTTGGTTTTAAAATTCCCGTTAAAAGGGATTTAGTGCAAGTTTTAGCTTGCAAAATATTTCTTTCTCGCTTTATATGTGATGATTGATGAATCAGTTGTATCCCAGACGTTAAAACAAAACTTCTTTATGAAACGTATTGACAAAATATTTGCCAACGTTAAAAAATTTGAGCCTCTTCTTATAGTGCCATGCGCATATAGTGCGTTGGCGAATTATCTTAAGGCCAGACGTCTGTCTTTTGCGGCATGCAAAAGATTGCCAGTGTTATTTATGCCTGTGCAGTTCTTTATGTTTTGTAGCCACGACATTTGTTTGCGACCTACTCCTCTCTTGTCTTCAATCTTTCCCTGGATGATTATCTGAGGGATTGCGTATTTTTTTCCTCTCAGAATATGGCCGAGGTATCCAATTTTTCGTACCTTGATCAAATTAAGTAGTTCTCTCTTAGTATTTGCCTTTCTTAATACTTCCTCGTTTCTCACCCTATCTGTCCATAGTATGCAAAACATTCTTCGCAACGTCCACATTTCGAAGGCCTCCAACTTATTAATGGAAGGTACTCTTAACGTCCAAAAAATTTTAAGTATGGTGAGTCAAATAGTTTATTACTGTTAGTTTAGATTTGCTTACAAAAGTTTATTCTAAGGTTAGTAAAATAAATTATTTCATTTTAGAAATACTTCAAATATTACCATCAAATGATAATGGAAATGAAAATTAAAAAACTTTTGCAACTTTAACATATGTAGATCCTGGATCACTTGTCAACACTACAAAAGGTAAACTATTTTTTTTTAATTTATTATATTTGTTAATTAAATTCAATTGTGTTTTAGATATACATCACAATTATTTATCAATTCTTTACATATCACGAGTAGAAATGTCGTCCCAATTGGACGAAGAAACAGCGAATGTGTAAGACTCCGATATCCTACTAAAATCAGAGCACACTTTATAACAATACCCAAGGTATAGGAGGCGTAGGCTTTTTGGTACATAAGGGAATTGAGAACTTGAGAACAGCATTCAAATAATCCACTGTTATGCACCAACTTCTTCTGCAGATGATGAAGAGGTAGAACAACTTTATGAAGAAATTACCAGAGCCAGAAACTTAGAGAAAACATCTTCTTCTTCTTCTTCGTCTAGCCATTCACGTCCACATCTGAACATAAGCCTCTTCAAATCTTCCTTTTCATTGTTTTTTATTGTACGCTACTTGTAGCCAATTTTTCCCGGCAGTCCTTTTCAGATCATCTGTCCATCTCATAGGAGGTCTGCCTCTGGGTCTTTTGTGTTGGTATGGTCTCCAGGTTAAAATTGATCTGTGCCATTTGTTTAGATCGCTCCTAGCTACATGTCCAGCGTATTCCCATTTCAACTTTAATGATTTTTGCACCACATCGGTGACTTTGGTTTTCTGTCTTATCCATGTGTTTGTTTTCTTGTCCTTAAGTGATATACCTAGCATTGCTCTTTCCATCGCGTGTTGAGTGACTCTAAGTATATTCATATTCTTTTTTGTGATTGTCCATGTTTGTGCCGCATAAGTTAATATCGGAATAATGCAGAGAAAACATATTACGTAATAATTATGGGAGATTTCAACTCAAAAATAGGAAAGAACGAAAATAACAACGACAACGAATATATTGGAAATTTTGGACTGGGAAGTAGAAATCACAGAGGAGATATGCTCGCAAATTTCCTCAGCAAAGAAAAACTATTCTGCTTAAACACATTCTACAAGAAAAAGATGACTTTATACTCTCTAACGTAAAAAACAATGCTACAGATGTTCCTGTATTAAATTCTGTCAACACTGGTAGTAATCATCGATTAGTTAGGGTGCCAATAAAATTAAATACGAAATATGATAAAAGAAAATTATTAACATAGGATAAATTACCAAACATAGAAGCACTCGAAATGAATCAAGAGTAATATCAAAGTGAACTAAAAAAGAGACTAGGACCTCTACCAGTATTCAACACGAAAGATATAAATGAAATAACACAAAAATTAACGAATGACATAACATCAACTGCAAAAAAGATCTGTGGTAAAAATAAAAATCCGAGAAAAACGAAATTGAAACAAACAGCACTGGATTTAATGGAAGGAAGAAGAAGAACATCGATAGAATCACCAGAGTATAAGGCTATCAACAATAAAGTTAAAAAGAGCATAAGGTCAGACTTGCGAGCATATCAAATAGATAGATCTTTATTTAAATAGAAAAAAAAAATCGGTTGCCTGTAAAGTCGGTTTTACGGGCGAAGATTTTACGTGACAACGTCTTTTTCTCGGTAGAATATTTATTGATATGAATATTATTAAATTGCACAATAGGAACAAGGAATTGAATGAAAATAAGAATTGCATTACCGATTTATTAGGTATTTTATATATTATTTATATTTTATATATTATATTTTTATATATTATTTTATATATTATTTATTTTATATTATATTATTGATCTTATTATTTTCTACAAAATTTATTTGAAAATTTTTTAGATATATCAATTAGTTGCGGAGATATCGATCATTGAAGTTATTGTTTGCTACCAGTATTTTATATATTTATTTTTTTCAGTTATAAAAAATTACTATTTCCAATTGTGTCTACCAAGTATGGTCACATGTATTTGCCTACATATTAAATAATAATAAGTACAGATAATGTTATGTGACGTTCACTTCTGATTATATATATTTTAATATTTTTAATTTTAAAGAATCAATTTGAAAATCAAAACACTTATTCAGATCGAAGGTTCAAATTTTTGCTAAATAAATTTGAAATTAATTAAAATTTGTAAATGTAAATGGTAAAGTTGAAAATTAAAACATTTACTAAAATTGGAATTTGAAATTCTTGCTAAACACAGTTAAATTCTAACTCCGCGCGTGGTGATTGGTCGGTTTAGTTTGTTTGTTTGGTCGCCCTGTTTTGACAGGTTAGAAGTTATAATTTGTTATTTTAAATGTTTGACTAGCAATACGCGCTGTTTCTTCTCAATCGACTGAATTACGATTGATTGCAGAGTGATTTAAACTAATAATTTACTTAACACTATCAACATTTGTCAATAGTATGACATAACCTATAAACTCAGTTTCTCAACTTTTGTGTCAATCTAACAATTAATCAATCAATCATAGTTTACGACAATGAAATATTAGTGTACAATTATTTACCTTTATTGTTGTAGTTGTTGTAAATGACGAATCTAAGCACTCCACATTTTCACTACAGACACAGCTGACGATACTTTCAACGATTTTCAACTTTAGCGATTCAACGCACCTAATTCTCTAGTGCCGCGCGCAGCTTACCGATCATGTTTGAGTGGGAGAGAGACGCAAGGCATTCGCCGGTCCGGCGGGCCTCTCTCTCGTTCGGCGACTCACTGTAACAGACGTGAGCGGGCGTTACACTTTTTCTTAAATGACTCCGAGCCACAACCTAATTTAAGACGTTGTCACGTTAAAAGCCTAATATACATACAATATAAAGAAAGTACACTATAAATTTTTGATATACTGTTTAAGTAACATTTTGAAATTATTGAGACTAGTACATTTTTCTACAGATGTAGTTAACTAATTAAATTTAAGGAAGCTTTTAAAAAAGAGCGAATTCATCGTACTTTTATACCTACATAGTTCTAGGTACATATATGTCATCTAAACCTCGGGTATTATAAGAATGAATACTTTTGTTGAAAGAAATGAATTGTTGCAAATATTTAGGTGATAAGCCATTTACTATTTTGAAGACCAAAATCATGATGAAATAAAACAGTCTATTTTCAACAGAGAACCAATTTAGAGTATTTAATATCGTCCCAATTGGGGTACGGCGATTTTTTTTAAGAATTATTCTCATTCCACGGTTCTGTAATTTTTGTAGCATGTTAAGTTTGTTAAGGTTAAATAAATATAAGATTGATGAGTAATAGTCAAAATGAGGTTGAATAATTGTTTTATATACTGTTATTTTTGACTTCATTGACAACTTTTGAGATGTTCTACTCAGAAATTTTTTTTTTGATATTTTTTTATGAACGTATTCGAGGTGACTCTCAAAATTTAGGGTATTGTCAAGTTGGAATCCCAAATATTTAACTGTTGTGACAATTTCAATTTTTTCATTATTAATATTTAAATTTATGATTTCAGAATCAAGCAAGCTATATTTATGTTTGGTTGTAAAAACCATTGCCTTTGTTTTTTTCAAACAAAACAAATATTGCAAACTATCGAAAACAATAGAAATATGAGAGTAGGCAGACCACAGAAAAGGCGAGCAGATGATATCAAACAAGTCGCGGGCAAGCAGTGGATGAGAATTGCCAAGAGTAGAAATCAATGGAAGCAAATGGAAGAGGTCTATGTCCAGCAGTAGACGAATACAGGCTGAAGAAGAAGATGCAATTATATAATTTAAATTTTGCAAATTAATGTTTTTTAATCAAATTGTAAATTACTCCCTAAGTGATTGCAGAACGTCGCTGAAAGACATAACCATTCACGCGAAGAAGGAGAACATTATTATTATTAATAACTAAAAATGGCACTTACATCCACTAGGAAATAATCCCTCATCTCTATTAACTGAAACAATCCATGGCAAATCCAATACTTTACTATTAGCCAACAAACTGTAAGGATGTTCGGGCAAAAAAGGATTGTTTGCCCATGTATCAATTACAACACTGAAAGGGGATATGGGCAAATGAACGTATTCCATAAAATTCTCAATTTGTTCTATTAATAGCTTCGCAGGTTTTTCTTTCAGACAAGCTTTTAATGCTAATGTGGGTGATGTGGGACATCCGACATCTGCAGCCAGTTTTTGGGCAAATATTAAAGGTTTTTCTTTAATAAACCAAGGACTGATAGCTGAGCCGCTATTAGAAATTCCTCTTTTAAAGAGATCTTTCGACCAAGGTGATAAATAATGAAGATGAACACTTGATCCCCCTGATGAGAATCCAGTTATGGTAATGGATTGTGGATTTCCACCAAATGATCGGATATTGTCTCGTATCCACCTAAGGGCCATTACTTGGTCCTTCATACCGTTGTTTCCCGGTACTTCGTTATCTTCTGTTGATAAAAATCCTAAAAGTACAAAGTTATTAAATGAGATACAAAAATTTAAAAATATTAAAAACAGTACCTAGTGGCCCTAATCTGTAATTTATTGAAACAAAAATTACATTTTCAATATCCATCATAAAGGAAGCGTTTGCAAATTGACCAGAGCCAACCATTAATGCACCTCCGTGAATGAAGAAGTTTACATCGTAACTGTTTTTAGGATCCACTACGCCTGGTATGTATATATTAAGATATAAGCAATCTTCTGCTCCTAAAAAATGCAAAATACAAAGGTATGTATATATATATATATATATATATATATATATATATATATATATATATATATATATATATATATATATAGATATTGCAGAAATTCATTAAACTTGATGGGAGGAAATGAAAATATCGAAAAGGAAAATTATACCGGCGAAAAAAAACGGGGATATGGAGAAACGGCTTTATGGTGAAAAGGGAAATGAGGCATAAAGATATGAAATTTAAACTCATTAGTAAAATAATGTCATACATAAGAGTCAACAGTAAACCGAACAAGTTGTCCATAATTAATGTCTATGCACCCACAGAAAACAGTGATGACTTGACAAAACAACAGTCCTATGAAACACTAGTAGAAAACTCCGAGAAAATCCCAGGAGAATATACTAATCATTATAGGATATTTCAACGTCCAAATGGACAAAGAAAGTTGCTTCAGAGAGGTTGCAGGTGAAAACTCAATACATAACACAACAAACAAGAATGGAGAAAGACTATGTAACTTAGCAGCGGATTTAAACATGGACATAAATAGCACGAGATATAAACACAAAGACATACACAAAATAACATGGATGAGACCAGAAAGTTTGGAAGAAATCAAAGACCATGACATAGACATAGACCATGTGCTGATTAAAAAGACACACAAACAATCAATAAATGATGTTAGATCTCACATAGGTCAATATCGATAATATGCTAGTGATTACAAAATGTAAAGTAAAACAACGAACAATGAAAGACGAAAAGCTCAGAGAAGATATGACGTAGATAAATTGAAAGTAAAAAGAAGATTTGTAAAAGAAGGAAATGCGGAGATGTAGTTCAAAGAACAACAAATTGAGGAATAATGGAAAAAAATCAAACAAGGAATAAACAAATCAGCAGAGAAAGTGTTTGGCAAAATCAAAAATGAAAGAAGAAATAATTGGAAAAATCAAACAAGGAATAAACAAATCAGCAGAGAAAGTGTTTGGCAAAATCAAAAATGAAAGAAGAAATAATTGGTTTGACGATGAGTGCAAATTAGCAGTGAAAGAAAAGAGTAAGATCAAACGTAAAAGACAAAAAAAAAATGTTAAAATCGAAAAAAAAATAAAAAAGTTGAAGAAATTATGAACGAGATAGAAACAGAAAATAAAGCACACAACTTAAAACCATACCAAACTTAACCAAAAACGGACAGTTAATAAAATTAGCCGAAAATACGAGGCATGTTTTCTAAGTAGGTAAGTACCGTTTTGCGATTCCGCCGCTGCAGCGCTACGGTCGGCGTTCCGCACATGAGTGCTGGTTACCTACATCTCTTGTCTACGCACTGACGCCATTACAGTCTGATTCTTCATTGTATACTTGTTTACTCCAGTGTTTAAGATGCCTCCAACAATCGTGAGTCACGCTGATTGTGAAGTACGGGCTGTTATACGATTTCTTAGTGCTAAAGGCGTAAAACCGATCGATATTCATCGTAAGATCGTTGAAGTTTACGGGCAGAACATTATGAGTGATGAAATGGTAAGGAAATGGGTGAGAGCATTTAAAGATGGCCGCACAAATGTGCATGATGAAGAACGGAGTGGGCGTCCTTCGGTCGTTAATGAAAATTTGGTGCAGAAAGTGGACGAAAAGGTGAGAGAAAACAGATGCTTTACAATTTCATCGTTGTCCGACTGCTTTCCTCAGTATTCTCGTAGTTTTTTGTATCGTATTGTTACCGAGAACTTGAATTACCGGAAATTGTGTTCACGTTGGGTTTAAAAAATGTTGACGGATTTGCACAAAACCCAACGTTTAGGCAGTGCATTGACTTTCCTTGAGCGGTACCACAGTGAAGGTGAAGATTTTTTAGACCAAATTGTTACTGGTGTAGAAACGTGAGTGGCCTACGTCACACCAGAATCGAAACAACAATCCATGGAATGGCGACATTCATCATCACCCAAAAGAGTGAAGTTTAAGCAAACAATTTCTGCCCGGAAAATCATGTGCACAGTTTTTTGGGACAGAAAAGAAGTATTGCTAGTGGAGTTTCTGCCTCGTAATGAGACAATCAATGCAGCGTCTTATTGTGAGACATGAAAAATCTGCGTCGTGCAATCCAGAACAAAAGACGTGGCAAGTTGAGTAAGGGTATCGTTTTGCTGCATGACAATGCACGTCCACATGTGGCTAATCAGACCAAAGATCTCATCAAATCATTTAAATGAGAAACTCTAGATCATCGTCCATACAGTCCTGATTTGGCGCCCAGCGACTTCCATTTGTTCCAGCACTTGAAGAAACACCTGGGCGGTCAGCGTCTTCAAGACGATAACGAAGTCAAAACATTTGTGATGCAGTGGTTAACAAATCAGGCGGCAGAATTTTATCAGGAGAGTATTCAAAAACTGGTGCCACGTTATAACAAGTGCCTCAATATTCACGGAAATTATGTAGAAAACTAGATTAAGGTACAGGCTTTCATGTAAAAATAAAATTATTGCCATATCTTTGCACGTCTTTTTTTAATTCCAAAACGGTACTTACTTAAAAAACACGCCTCGTACAAGCAGAAAAATGGCAACAGCGGTTCGAAGAAATATATCAAGAAACAGATAGAGAAGAAGCCATGATGAAGATGTGATGAATGACTATGATGTAAAGTGTAAAGCACACCATTAAATTTTGTTCTTGTATTTTAGTTTAATAATCCCTACATCTAGAAAGAAACGTCAGTTTGGAACGTTTTTTTTTTCGCTGTGTCTAGGTACACGTTAACTTGTACGCAAATCAAAAAGTTAGATATTTGTATTGCTGTGACAGTATTTTTGGTACACGCTAATTTTCCGATTTTTTGGTGTGTTTTAGCATTTGTTTGATGGACAAATATTTGTAATTAAGGGAAGTGTAGCAGAACTATTGAGATGTCTCAAAATTATTGTAATAAAGCAATGTGTACCTTTATAAAAATATATATTTACAGTGGGCGATCAAATTATTAGAGCCAGAACATAAAATTTTACTTTTTGTTTATAAATGGTATTTTATTAAGATATTAAATATATTTTTGTGCTTAAGTCTATTTTATTGTGATTTAGAACCTTATTAAGTTTACAAATATTAAAAAAGAAATGAGTAAATACATGAAAACACTTAAAATTAAACCGTAAGTCTAATACTTGGTAATGTCACCCTTTGCAGCAATAGCTGCCTGGAACCTTCTTGGCATACTTTCTATGCATTTCTGGTAATTTTGTTAAATTCTTCCACTACTGTGCTATATTTACCCGCTTAATTAATTTACGCTTTGTAGCTATAATTTCATTAGAAATTTCTTTCTTCATATGCTTCCAAATATTTTCTATTGGATTCCGATCTGGCGAATTGCCAAGAGCACCTTTATCTGGTTGTCAGCAAGTAATTTTGTAAGTTTTTGCCTTGTGACGAGACTTCGAGTCATGCATAAACGTGAATCTATAATTCGGGAACCACTCCTGGACTTGGAGAAGCATTTTGCTTGCAGTACTTTTAAGTACTGGTCCTGTCGCATTGTTCCTTCGATAATGTAGAATCTACTAGTTCCTTTACTGTTTATGATAGACCACACTATGATGCTTATGGGGTGCTTTACCGTCCATACAATAAAATCCGCGTTGTATTTTCCCCCAGGTCTTCTCCTCATAAATTCAATTCTATTCATGAGGATCTGCACGGTAGATTCGTCCAAAAAACAAACCTGGAATATTATTAATATTTTAGAATCGTGGACAAATTGATCAACTGTAAACTACATAAAAGAAAAACAATGTTAAGTAATGTTATTTACCTGATTTCAATCATCAATGGTCCAATGTTTATGATCTTTAGCCCATTGAAGCCTTTTTTCTTCATAGCTGGTGTAGCGACTTTTTTGCAGGAAGACAGGTTGAAAACCCCAGATGCTTTATTCGCCGACCAGCTGCCATTGGTAAAATATTGATGCCAGACTCCTGCATCATTTTCGTTAAAATCTTTCGAGGTTGTTTTCTGTTTGCAAAGAGAATATCTCGAATTTTTCGTTTATCTCGTGGTCTTTTATTTATTTTTTTTTTTTTTTTTCCACCACATTTCGTTAAATTTTTTCTCTATACGGTCCACAGCTGCCCTTGAAACTTTTAAAATTGATGCTATTTTTTTGTTGGAGTAATTAGTGTTCAATAAAAAGTTTATATTTCGACCATTTTGCTTGGTGAGATGTGTTTGGCTTTTCCCTTACCAGATGTTCTGGTACCACTGGTGTAACGAACATGCAGTGTTTTCTAAATTCACAAAAAATAGTAAACGACTGTTAGAATATCACTAGAGAGCAATGGGAGCTATTTATTATAACTCTAAACATCAAGAATACAAAATAATATGCACATGAGTTACAAGCTTGGATGGATAGCACTGACAAACAATGGCATCTGGGTCACGTATTGCTACGCCCACTGTGGTGCCACTTTTGCCAAACTATTTATTGTACCTTTATAAAGTGTACCAAGATAGTCAAATGGAAACAAATTTATTAATATATTATACAGCTCAATTATGTACCCTTTTTGTAAAAAAATAATTTTACTAGCTGGCTCTAATCAGGAGCAAGATCTGAAAACACTTAAGATTACCAACTGGAAGAACAAAGCAAGGAACAGAACAGAATGACGGAAAATCCTAGAACAAGTCAGGACCCAGAAAGGGTTGTCGAGCTACTGATGATGATGATGAGGTGGCTCTAATAATTTGATCACCCACTGTAGGTTAGCAAAATAAACATTTAGTTGACTTAACAGGACATGTACAAAATACTGTTAAAATAATTTTTGTATGTAAGATAACTAATATTTTCAAAGCTGAGAAACTCCTCCCGCTAATAACTCCAACTAGTTGATGAGGTTAATAAAGAAAAAAAAAAGCTCAGAAAATTATTCTTTTCTTCGTTTTCGCTTTAATCCAATAACGGTTTGATCGGCACCTTTAGGTCTTCCTTTTATTTTAATTTTGGGCGGTAATACTTATTTCACCTATAACTAAAATAAATAAATTAATTTATAGCGATTACAAATAAAATGTATCTACGAAAATCTTACTGTTGATTTTTTGCGACTTTTTAGGAAAAATTTGCTTTGTAGTTTTTTGTTACATTTTGTTACTAAAACGAATTCCCCTTCGTTAGGTAGATACTAAAATTTCATTAACATCTAGAAAAGAAGAAATACTGTTGATTGTATAAGTTTATTTTAACAATAATTCCAAATAATCAACAAACCAGTTATCTTTGAGTCCAAGATGTCTTTTGGTGTAGTTAGTTAACCATGTCCATTTACAGATAAAATATCCTTGTTACTTTCTTCTTCCATTAAATCTATGAATTCAACTTTTACATGAGGCATTTCGTCAGTTACTAAAATCTCATTGACATCAGCTAGAAAAGAAAAATAATGTTACTTGTGTAAGTTTATATAATTTTAAAGGTCAACAAACCAGTTATATTTGAGTCTAAGATGTCTTTTGGCTTAGCTGGTTGAAAATTTCCATTTACAGATAAAATGTCACAAAAATCATTTGGATCTTCATTATTTGTAATGTTCTGATCTGTATTTTCGTCAGTACTACTAGGAATTACATTTATGGCTACTTCATGACCTTATCTCCAAACAGTCTCTATGGCTTTCAGTATCTTCATTTTGTAACTGAACGAACTATCGGAAGATAGACTAGCTAAATTTGCCAGCGAATTTGTCATAAAAAGAGCCTTTTTTCTCTTTTGGTTTACAGTCTGTACACTAGCAGAACCAGTCTGTGTCACAAAAAACGGTTGCAGAGAAATGTTCTCGCTTGTAGAGGTAACTACATAAAATACATTGAGTAGATCCGGAGATATAGAAAATTTTATTAGTTTGAAACGCACCACTCACTGTACTTAACAGCGTACACGCGGCACAAGTTAACGTGTACTAAAAATACAGTCACAGTCATCAATCAGCCAATCGCGTCCACTGCTGGACATAGTTTCCTCACTTCTTTCCAGTGTTCTCTACACTGGGCCGCTTGTAGCCAGTTTCCCGCTACACTTTATATCATCGGTCCATCTAGTCGGTGGCCGTCCTCGCCTTCTTTTATAGTTTCTGGGCCTCCATTGAATAATACGTCTTGTCCACCGCCCATCTTGTGTTCTGGCTAAGTGCCCTGCCCAGTTCCACTTAAGCGTCGTCGTTCTTTCGATGAAGTCTTGAACTCCTGATCTTTACCTGATTTGTTGGTTTGTTATGTGGTCTTGAAGGCTCACCTTCAGCATTGTACGTTCCATGGCTCGTTGTGTAACTCTGAGTTTATTCGCAGATTTTTGCGTGAGTGTTAAAGTCTCTGCTCTATAAGTTTGTACAGGCAAAACACATTGATCATAAACCTTTCGCTTGAGATACATGGGAATTGAACTTTTTAGAATATGGCTTAATTTGCCAAATGCTGCCCATGGTAGGCATATTCGCCTCTGTATTTCATGTGTTTGATTGTCTCTGCTTATTTTGATATCGTGTCCCAGATATTTGTAAGTGTCTGTTTGTTGTATGGTATTATTGGCTTTAGTTATATTTCCACTCATTACGAGATTTGTCATCAGTTTAGTTTTCTCAAAGCTCATCTTTAATCCTGCTCTTTCAGACAGACTTTTAAGTGAATATATCATAGAAACTGTATCCTGTAAGTTAAATGCGATTAATACAACATCATCTGCAAACCTTAGATGATTTAATCTTTCTCCATCTATATTGATGCCCATATCTTGCCATTGAGTGTTCTTAAATATTGACTCTAAAGCTGCCGTGAACAATTTTGGTGAAATATTGTCTCCTTGTCTAACTCCTCGAC
Organism: Diabrotica undecimpunctata; assembly: GCF_040954645.1. Taxonomy (NCBI): domain Eukaryota; kingdom Metazoa; phylum Arthropoda; class Insecta; order Coleoptera; family Chrysomelidae; genus Diabrotica; species Diabrotica undecimpunctata. The sequence continues at coordinate 45,539,609 of NC_092803.1, read as the reverse complement.
CTAAGCTGAATTTTTCTGTGTCTTCGTGTAGTTGTATACTTGATGTAGCGTTCTCGTAGATGTTTTTGATTAGTGTCGTGTACCTGTAATATATTCGGCTTTGATTTAGGGGTTCCAATACTGTTTTAAACCCTACAAAATCAAAAGCCTTCTCGTAATCGACAAATGCAAGAACCAGTGGTATGTTGTACTCGACACTTTTCAGTTAAGATCTTTATGGTATGCAAATGGTCATTTGTGTCATATCCTGCCCTAAAGCCTGCCTGTTCCTTGGGCTGATAGAAATCAAGTTTAGGTGTTAGTCTCTTTGTTAAGATTTTAAAAAAAAAGTTGTACATATGTGTCAAGAGGCTGATGGGTCTATAATTTTCCAATTTAGTAATATCGCCTTTTTGTGTAACAAGACTATCACTGCATTATTTCAGTCTTTTTTAATCGTACCCGTTTCTTTTCATTATCTTTAAACCTTTGTTCTCTTCTACTGCTTGAGTAATTACATCAGTATTATATCTTCTTGTCAGAGAAAATATAATGAGATCTGACAAGAGAAGATATGTACAGTCACAGTGCATGCTCAATAATGACGTCACTGGCTTGATGTAGTTTTTCTCGCGTGTATCTAACTTTTTGATCTGCGTACAAGTTAGCGTGTACCTAGACAGAGCATTTTTTTTCATAAATACTAATTTCATCAATATTCTTAAAACTAAGTACATATTATTATCACAAATTACCAATGACAGGTCCCAGTCCTTTAAGATCTCGTTGTGGACAGGCAGATGATTTTGTCGCATAGATCATTTTCTTCCACGGTTCGACAGGAACAGGTTCCTTAAAATAACAAGCAATATGAGAAAATTATTTTTAACAAATATATTAATCGGTAAGATAGTTTCGAAACAAATTCAGATTTCTGCTTTAATCTGAACCTTCTAAAAATGCAAGGTATAACAGACGTTGATAAAGATGTTAATAGAGACATGGGGAATCTAAAATTTGCATTCCACGACATGTCTATCAACTAAGCAGAAATCCTTAACGAATTTGTTTCTTGTACTCATACAGAGTAGATCCGAATAAAATGAAAAAGACAGCAAAGATTTGATTTCACGTACAAAGCGTCTATGTATCTGTTGATACGTATATTTCGACTTAATAAGTCTCATCAGAACAGTTATTCATAGGCGTTCTCAACGTGAAAAATAATCTTTTCTGTCTTTTAAGAAGCAACAATAAAATGGCTTCGTTATGGACGCAATAGCGACATCTCATAGAAAAATCGGTGAGATAGTTTCGAAACAAATTCAGATTTCTGCTTTAATCTGAACCTTCTATACCTTGTATTTTAAGAATTTGTTTCGAAACTATCTTAGCGATTTTTCTTTCAGATGTCGCTATTGCGTCCATAACGAAGCCATTTTATTGTTGCTTCTTAAAAGACAGAAAAGATTATTTTTCACGTTAAGAACGGCTATGAATAACTGTTCTGATGAGACTTAATTAAGTCGAAATACGTATCAACAGATACATAGACGCTTTGTACGTGAAATCAAATCTTTGCTATCTTTTTCATTTCAAAATATATTAAACTTTAACTTCGTTAAATAAAAATTTTAACTAAATGTGGAAAAGTAGAAACACACAGTTCAAAGGTTCCCGCAAATTTTTAAGGATTTAAGCAGTTCTAAACAAAAAATTTCGATAGATTTTGTTTATAGCCAGACTATATTCAAGAATATATATTGACGTTTACGAGTATATTACTAGAATGATAAGTTACAAATTACTAGAATGAGTTATTTTCGGTTAAGCATAGTTAAATATTATGAGCGCAAATAGCGGGGATAAGCTCTCCAAAAAAATGAATCAGAGTATAATATAGACACATCAAATTCAGAACTTCTCCTGTAAAAGAAATAATAGTATATTATTAAACTATCACTCCATCTACACAGATACGTACTATTTATATTTGTTTCTGAAACAAATTTAAATGTTAATACACTCATTGTGTAGCGTCCAAATTCGGTTTTTTCTATAGTTTATTTTCAAAGACTCATTCAGTATTTAGAGGTCCTCTCATAATATATATTTCGATTGAGCTGTTTTGGTTTTCATTTTAGTAAATATATGTCATTCGGTAAAAACATCTCATACAGTATATTACATAAAATGCCATAATCAGCAAGTTTCTTGCAGTTATTTAGAATTTGGACAATCCTTAATATGCGGAGCCGGAGTTTTTACCTTGTTTAAGCTTCTGCTTCTTCAAGGGAGGGATACTCCTTTTTTTTTCTAGGAGTAGTGGCGGGGAGAAACGTGTTGAGAGATGTTCGTGTGGAGAAGTAGTGGACTGCTAAGGAGCAGGGGGGTCAGAAGGTGGTGTGCCTGTGTAGGCGATGTTTCTGAAGCGCACAAGAGGAATTTGGGTGAGCTTTGCCAAGCATGCCAAGGAGGTACTTACAGGGGTTACCAGCCATACAATGGAACGGCTCTTAATCAGCGTTTCTGGTGTGCAGTGTTAGCTGCGATATTTTATGGGGGTCGATTCAAGAATTTCAAAATACTCATCAGAAAGTTCTTGTCCAGTGTTGTGTAGAAGTTTGTCTGGAGGGAAATGAACTTTTCTTTGAGGAGGCCTGGTGAGTATTTGCCCTCGGCGATTGCATGGAGTCTTTAGTATTTTGAACTCTATTGTTCGAGCCGGCAATGGTTCTAAGTACATACCTCCTGCTGAGGGATAGGATTCTGTCCTTAATTGGTATTATGTTGGCCAGTATGTATATGTGCGCTGATGGGTAATGCCAGCTCACCCTCATACAGGATCTAAGGATTTTTCGTTCGGTCGCTATGATGGTGCTGATTTCATATGGTTTGAGAGAGGCGTAGATGCATGCCCTGTATTCAATGATGTGTCTGACAAATGTCTTGTAGGTGTGCAATAGTATTTTAGATGCCGTTCCGCCCCATTTGCCGGATAGCAATGCCAGGAGGTTAAACCTCTTTCTCACCCTATCAAGGGTATTTTGAATGTCAGTTTTCTAGTTGAGAGTTCTAGTAAAATAAACTTCTAAGTAGAAAACCAAGTTTCTGAGAATAAGGTCTTCTCCTGGCAGAGTTATTCGGCTGCGGACCTCGCGGCAATTTAACGATTTGAAGAGAATTAATTAGGTTTTTGGAGGATTTATGGTCACTCTCCATTTATTACACCACCTAATGACTTTGTCCAAAAAATTTTGGGCCCTTTCGAATACGGACAATTGTCCACGCTCTCTGTGTGGTCCTGATATGAGGAGAACAGTGTCATCAGCTTACAGGAGCAGGGACTCCGATCTATGCTATGGGCGGGGTATGTCACTGTTGTAGACTGTGTATAATATTGGTGCAAGTATTGAGCCCTGGGGTACTCCAGCCTGTGGAATAAAGGGGGTGGATAGATGGTCAGCTACTTTGATACTTATCGTCCGATTAGAGAGATAGGAATTAATTAGTTTAACGAAAGGAGTGAGCAGTCCAGCAAGGTGGAGTTTTTCGATCAGGCCTTTGTGTCAGACTTGATCGAATGCCTTCTGGACGTCTAGGAATATGCCTATGACGTGGTTCCTTTCATTAAGAGATTGTGAATTGAAGGTTGTTGCTTCAACCAATGCATTTTGTGTGGAGTGTTCAGCCCTGAATCCGAATTGGTATTCTGGGATGGCTAGGTGAGCGTCTAGGAATTCTACGAGTCTTTTCTTAAGGATTCTCTCGTAGATTCTACCTAGGGTGCTTAGTAGAGAAATAGGTCCGTACGATTCGGGGTTGGTACGGTTTTTCCCTTGTTTAGGAATCATGACTATGCTGGCCACTTTCCACGTAATTAGAAAGTAGCCCAGCATTAGAGATGCATTGATTATATTGGTGAGCAACGGGATAATATTCTCTGATTTTTGAGGCACCTTCTGTGGATGCCATCAGGGCCAGGAGATATGTTTTTTCCAGTATTACACATCTGCCTGACGGTGTCCTCAGTCACAGGGGCATCATGGGATGGAGATGTGGTCCATCATGTGCCTGAGGGTAGTAGAATATATCTTCCACTCGCAGTTCGGCGTCTCTTTTGGATCTTTCGCTGAAGTTAGGGTTGTTGGGGGAAACGAGGGCGGCCTGTAGTGTGTTTTTGAAGGCTTCGGCCTTATCTTGTGGATTGTTGAGGATGATGTTATTAACTTTGACATGAGATTGTGGCTGACATTTTTGTTTCGTTAGGACTTTAAGTTTATTCCAGAATACAGCGCCATGTCGGTAGTCAAGGTCGGATGTGACACGCATCCACTTTTTTTGTTTCAGCCTGTTCAATTCCAACCTTATAACCGCCGAGAGCCTGTTGTACTATGTAATATGTAATATGCGGAGGCTGCTATAAATTACTTGTACAGTCTACTCGATAGTGAAATGGAATTTCTGGATTGAAAATAGTAGAAGCTGTTACGCAAGTAGTGGCAATAGGGTAAATAAAATTGTACTACCTGATTTACCCCCAGATGTTGTTCAAACCCTAGAAGCGACTAACTATACAAAACATATACGGAGTCAGGAAACTGATTACATTTTTAGTGAACAGATTGACTTTCATGAAACTCTGAAAAGTTGTTTACAGCTTTCAAAACACGAGAGAAAAATTTATCGTACAGAGAAACCTTATTTTTTGAAGATTTATGGGGAAGAAACTCTACTAATATTTGTAGATCAGACAAATTTGTATGCTTTACAAAATTTAAAACGAAGAAATAATAAAAATCAAGGACCAGGGCATCCGATGTTTTTTATAAATATTTCGATAGATGAAATTAAAGCTCTCATTGGCGTCGATTATGATGGTAATTCAAAATACTAAACCACATTACCACACCACAACCGTATGACAGCGCATATGATCTTTGTTCATTTCTGGCAGAGGACTAATATATGATCACTTGGACGAATCTATAATATATGCTCTTGAAACCAATACAACGAGGTTATAAAGTTTGGTGTTTGGCTGATTCTCTAACTGTATATATTTATAAATTTGACATGGACACAGTAAAATCAGAGAAGCACAGATCCTGTACACAGAAGAAGACCAAACTTATAGTTTAGGTGAAAAGATTGTTCTCAGTCTGACTTCTTCTTTGACGAATAAAAATTTTCTAGTGTCAAACCGAATATGTATGTTCGTTATGCAAGGTACCTTTGTCAAGTCATCCTTGTTTTAGTTTTCGTGGAAAGTAAATTATTTCTCTAAATGTTAGAATGTTCTCTGTATAAAAATATTTTAAGGGTTTGAGCAGTGGGAAAAATATTTTCCACCTCAGTTCTAAAAACGTACCTTCCAATTTAACTTTTGGTAAGAATATTTATCGTAGTAAATGTATTTGGTTTATGCCCATAAAAGGGTTAACAGAGTTTTATCATCAAAAAAATACTTCATAAATACACTCAGATGCAAAAAAATGCAACGGAGAAAATTTTGGTCAAATTCAACGTATTTCAGTATTTTTATTTTTAGCCTCATTTCTATAATCTTTTTAGGACACTGTGTAAAAATTTATAAATTTTAATTTAGCATAGTGAGTTTTTTACTAAAATTTTGTATTTGACTTATTATGCGGAGTTAATCAAAAGGTGGTTTTTTATCCTAACTTTTAAACATCCTGTGGAATAATTCCGTTAGCGGATTTTCGTAAAACCTGTCTTCGTAAAACCTTCGGTTGCAACCATGTCTTCTTAGTATTATGTTTTTTGTTTCATGTGAAAATATGGATTGGTTAATTTTTAGGAGCGAAATGACTTTGCCCCCCACAATTTACGACTTATTTCTTATTATTATCATTCTCTTTTGTATTCATTTGTAATACGTCGAGGGGGGCTATGGTGACTGTATCAAAGAAATGTCATATCGACATCCCAGAAGCACTATATTTAAATAATAGTGGCGCACCCAGAATTTGTCTTAGGGGGGGGTTTTGAAATTTTTTTATGCTACCTCCATTTTGAGTCCCTAAAAATTGGGTTTTAGTTTAATTTAAAGTACTAAAGATAGCAGTGCCAAAGATTCAGGTATCTATTATCCTGCCTACCAACTAAAACCACCCTCTCTTACTTGTGCGCTGTTGACGGTCGCACGTACCATACCCCGAAAGTGGGGTGGCCACTGTAAGGCTGAAGGCATTTTTGGAACAGTCCCTTCTTATATCTAGATCTTACCTATTGTTCTGAAGCTATTTTCTTGTGTCATTTTAAAATAATAACTATTTTAATGGGAATAAGCCACAATTGAAGGTTAAAATAAGGTTATTGACGTTTGACATTAATCCAACTTGTAAATACAATACATTTTGAAGTCGGCTATCGCCGTATTCGCCGTATATCGTTGTGAGGTTTTTGGGGCCAACGTTCGTCAGGCATTCTCAATAGATGTCCAAACAATTTTGAACCTCTTCTTTCTATTCTGTCAATGACCGTTTCTGTAACATTCATATTGTTTCTTAGAGATTCGTTGGTCTTCCTTTCCTGCCTTGATGTTCTAGCACTTCTTCTCAAATAATCCATTTTAACTACCAGCAATCTTCTCTTCAGGTCTGCATTAATTGTCCATACTTCAGAGCCATAACAAATTATTGATTCAAAAATGGTTTCCCTATTCTTTTTTTGTTCCTTTTGGAAATGTTGTGATCCCACCATAAGGAGTTCAGACATCCTACAATTTTACGTCCCTGATTAATTCGTGTTTAATTTCGGTTTCTTCCAAGCCGTTCATAGCAATGAGTGGACCTAAATATTTAAATTTTTCCACTTGTTTGATTTCCACGTCCTTGTCTATCAACACTTCAAACCTTGCTTTTGAATTGATAAATAAGTAAATATTCTGTTTTCTTCATGCTGACTTGTAACCCCCATTTTAAAAATTCTCTCTATAGACGCTTTATCATAAATTCTAGATCATAAGAATCTTGAGCTAGGATGACTTGGTCATCCGCAAAGTTCAGGGAGAACAGTACGTCATTTCCTATGGGGATTCCCATTCCTTGGCAGTGGTTTTTCCAATTTTGGAGGGCTGCCACAATATATAAATTAAACAGTAAGGGTGACATACTGCATCCTTATTTTAGTCCTTTAGTTACTTTTATTGGCTCTGATGGTATATATCCGATTTTTAGGTAAGTAGTGTTATCCCTGTATACTTCTGTGATTATTCCTAAAAGGAATGCACTAATGTCGAGTTGTTGTTAAGATTGCCACAATTTAAGTCTTGGAACTGTATTATACGCCTTTTCTACGTCGATTAAGGCTAGATGTACTTCGGTACCAACCGCTATTCTTTTTTCTATTAATTGTTGGAGTATAAACAAGTTATCAGTGCAAGATCAAATATCAAAGATTCAAACGTCACTAAACTTATTTTAACTTTCAATTGCGACTTATTCCCATTAAAATAGTAATTAGATCTTATCTCTGTCGTTAGCCCGGTTAGTGTTTCTCTTCTTCTTCTTTTTTTTAATGACTGCTCGGATGTAATTGTGAACACTATTCCATCCCTCCGTATTTCCCGTCATCTTCACGATCATCTCTTTTACAGTCACAGGGTTCATACCTATTTCTTTATACATTATGTTTCTCTCCACTGTACATCTATTAGACTCCAGCATTGTGTGAGTAACAATGTCGGAATATTCGCAGTATAGGAATTTATCTGTATCTGTCTTTCTGAACCTATGAAGATACGCCCTAAAACAGACAATCTACCCAGTCCCTTAGGCTCGGGATCAGCATCTTTGTCCACTGAGCGACATATTCCTTGTTGTTCCACTCTTCTTGCCATCTTTCCTCCCTTTCTTCTTTTTTTTTATAGCTGTTGTCAACTGCTTTTTTCTCCCATAGAGATGTCTCTTTCCTACTGCTAACACATGAAGAGGAACACAACCAGTGATAGTCCACAAGGCCGCCGCAGATACAGTCCTGTAGGCGCATGCTACTCGCAACAGACTCGTTCTATCTACTTTTTCATAAGCCTAATATTAGGTATCTATACTTAAATATAATGAAAAATATTATTAATTATTGTGTATTTATACAATAATTATTGTGTTCTACATATTTAAAGTGGTAATTTAATTATTCAATCAGCGTTTTGGATTTATTGTATTGTGTGTGAAAGACACGTTACATTTTCCTACTATTCTTTATATATTGTTTACTTTATATGCCCTGGGGGGGGTTTTAACCCCCAAACCCCCCCCCTGGGTGCGCCACAGTAATAATAATTAAAAGCAACGACATGATCTTGGTTTTAATGAACAATAACAAAATATAAAAAAAAACAACTTAAATGTAACTTAACCTAAGTACGCAAATAACAAAGAAAAACTACTAAAAAATAACTTAATACTTTGTATTGCCTCCATTAGTCTCTATAACTGCCTGTACACGTAGGCTCATGCAGTCTATGAGGTTGCGAATATCATCTTACTGGATTTTTGCCATTGCCCTTCTAGGGCCAAGCGAAGTTCGTTAATCGAGGCTGGTGCGACTTCGCGACCTCAAATATTTCTACCAAGCATGTCCCAAACGTACTCTATTAGGTTCAGATCTAGCGAACACGCTGGCCAGTTCATTTTATTAATACCAACTTCTAAATATTGCGTGACACACATTGCAGAATGGGGTGGCGCATTATCTTGCATTAATAGAAAATCATCGCCGATATATTGAGAAAAGGCTACTAGGTAATCCGCTAAAATTTCCTCAATATACCGGTTTGCAGTTAACGAACCCTCAATAAATACCAATTCAGTGTGCTTTCGGGATATTCCTGCCCATACCATCACCGAACTCCCTCCATGGCTAACGCGTGGACTGAAAGCGCACTCCACAAATCTCTCTCCAGTTCGACACCATACTCGTTCTCTCCCATCTGAGGAGTGAAGACAGTATCTCGACTCATCCGTAAAAAGAACATTACTCCATTGTCCTAAATTCCAATGTGAATGTTCCCTGGAAAATTGTAGTCTAGACACTCTGTGTCGTGGAAGTAATTTGGGCCAATTGCTGGTCTGCAACTTTGCAAACCAAATTCATGTAATCTTCGACGAAATGTAAATACACTTACATTATTGCCTCGAACCTCTTGAAGCTGATTTCTTGTTTGCACCGCTATTAAATGACGATCCCGCAAAGCGTTGACTCGTATAAAATGATCATCTAAAGCGATAATTTTGTTCCAGTTCATATAAAACGTTCCACTACCCTTTGAATGGTAGAGCGATGAGTGTGTAGTACTCTAGCCACATATTCATAATTTCGCCCATCTTCAACCAGAGCAACGGCTTTCGCACAATCTTCGACACTAAGAACCATGATCAATCATAGGTAAACAAAATGTAAGTGCCAATATGACATAATAATAACAGTCACCAAAGCCATCTCGTTGTATAACAAAATAATCATAATTAAAAGTCCTAAATTGTGGGTGGCAAATAGTTAGCTCTAAAAAATGAAACAAGGCATATTTTGACATGATGAAACAAAAAACACAATGCTTAGGAGACATGGTTGCAACCCAAAAATAAGGTTTTACGAAAATTCGCAAACGGAATTATAAACGTTTTAATCAACCCCGTACAATAAGTCAAATATAAAATTTTATTAAAAAACTTATTCTTCTTCTTCCTTTGCTCTATCCGTTTCGGACGTTGGCTATTAAAAAACTTACTATACCAAATTAAAATTTTTACACAGTGTGCTAAAAAAATCATCAAAATAGGGCTAAAAATAAAAAAATTGAAATACTTTGAATTTGACAAAAATGTTCACCGTTGCGTTTTTTTGCATCTGAGTGTATTAATAATAGGTAGGTAGGTAGATGTAGGTGGAAAATTTTAGGGAATGTTTAGTCTGTGGCTTACCTCAAAACGAAGTTCATTAACTGGTGGTTTCGCATAAGGTATACCCTCAAAGGAGCTATACGTGTGTCCTTCGTATGACTTTTTATAAACACCTCGTATGCGACCCAATGGGGTCAGTACTTCAGGTCCATTAGCAGCGCCATTTACTAATAAACAAATTTATTAAAGCTGGTTTTAAAAGAATTTTTTTAACATTACAGAATTAAAAAAGGCAATTATGTAAATTCCAGTATTTTGAACTATCTAATATGTAGCCAAGAATAGATCATACACAGATCAGAACAGGTCATAAACATCTTAAAAATAAGGCAATATCTCACCGGAAATCTTGGTTTGATTCTAAAACTTCACGTGATAAAAATAACGTATACATATTCATACTGTACGACATGGAAGTTTTATGTTGACAATCAGCTCACTACTTACATAGGGAGCTTTGAAATATGGGTATTTCGATTGTTAAAAATAAATAAGCTTTAAGGCTAGAAACTTCAATAATTTGAAAATATTTTATTAGATTTGTCCTTTATGTTTTGTTCTAAATAAAATGTAGCAACAAAAATGGTCGTGAAGTAGTGACATATTGTTTGCAGCTGAACATGACTTAATCGTGCTAAACACATTTTACACACTACCACCTAGATGCCTGTATACGTAGAAATAAATCATCTAGAGACAACGGAGAAGACGTTATTATATATATACAAGGATTTCCACAGTTTTCACTGTATTCCTTCACTCAACCGTTTTCTCCAATTTTTCCTGTTTAGCCAGTCCCCTTCCTGTAGGTTTCTTCTACTCATTGCTTCGTCCACCTCATCTCTGAAAGATCTTCGGGGTCTGCCTCTCTTTCTTCTTCCTATCGGGCTCCACTCTGTTATTCTATTTATCCACCGATTTTGGTCTGCTCTTCTGACATGTCCGTACCATTTTAATCTCTTCTGTTCGATGTAGTCTATTATGTCGGAGTTCATTCCCATTCTCCTCTTAATCTCCATGTTATTTATTCTGTCTCTTCTTGTTACTCTGCAGCTTCTCCTTAGGAATTCCATCTCTGTTGCTCTTATTTTGTTTTTGGTTTTCTTATTTATTGTCCAATTTTCACACCCATAAGTGAGGATACTTCTTGCCATGGTATTATATATTTTTTTCTTTGTTTTCATACTGATGTTCTTATCCCATAGTACCGGGTTCAATTTTCGTAAACAGTCTCTTGTTTGTCCTAGTCTATTTTTTATATCTTCCTCCGTTGTTCCTTTGTTTGATATTATGAAGCCTAAATAATTATACTTGTCTGTTCCTTTGATTTGTTTACCTTCGTCTATTTCCAGCTGTTTTATTTCTGTATTCTCCGTTGTTAGGTATTCAGTTTTCTTTAGGTTTATTTCCATCCCATTCTTTGTATATTCCTGCTCCAGTTTTCTCATCATAAAACTGAGGTCATCCTCGTCTTGTGCGATCACTATTTGGTCGTCGGCAAAACTTAGCGTATATAGATATTCGTTCCTTACTGGTATACCCATTCCTTCGCACTTTCTTTTCCATGGTTTCAGGGTTTTTTCCAGGAATATTTTGAACAGGGTAGGGGATGTGGAGCAACCCTGTAGTAGTCCCTATGTCGTCTTAAATGGCCTGCATATTCTATTGCCCGTTTTGATAGCTACTTCGTTATTCTTGTAGAGTGCTTTTACCGCGTTTATTAATCTTCGTGGAACTTCGATGTCTTCCATTGCTTCCCATAGCTTGGTTCTAGGTATTGAGTCATATGCCTTCTTAAGATCAACAAAAGCCAGATGGACGGATCTATTTTTGGCCATTCTTTTTTCTATTAGTTGTTCGACCGTGTAAATGTGATCTAAGCATGCTTTCCCCGCTGTGAAACCTGCCTGGTCTTCTCCGATTTTATCTTGTATATATAAGACGTTATTATAATAAACCAAATAGACCAAATACTTATTAACAAAAGATATCGAAATAGTTTCAACAGTGTTAAAATCTACCCAGGCCCTGATATTCAATCTGAGAAATGAGAAAACTGAAATATACTGAATTAAAAGAAATAGTCAGCAAAACAATCAATAGAAAATTCAAAGAAATCGATAATACAACGGAAAACACAGAAGAGAAGAAAGAATCCCTTAATAAAAGGATAGACGACATTAAAGACAATTTTATGAAAAACGAAGAAGGTAAGAATAAGACATGGATGCCAACAGAGTTTTTGCAGCTGATGGAAAAAAGAAGGAAAAACTTTATGTATAAACGTTACAACGAGATATACAGCGAAAGATCAGATAAGCCAAACAGAAAGAACTGGAGAAAAAAAAAAGTAAATACGACGACTTCAACGTGCATAAAAAGGTAAGAGAAATTACAGACAAATGTAAAAACAGATGAGTAAGTAAACTTGTTAATGATAATGGAGAGGTAATCGTGGACAAAGAGAGTATTGATAATACCTGGAAAAATTACATACAAAATTTATTTTTTGATGAGAGGAAGAACCAGTCCCCAATACCTACGGAAACAGGACCACCTATACTAGTGGCAGAAATAAGAGCAGCCATAATATCACTAAAAGAAGGCAGAGCTCCAGGACCAGAAGGAGTGCAGTCTGAATTTCTTAAACTTCTTGATGATGAATCTTTAAGTATATATTATGTAAAATCTTCAATAATATCTACGACACAGACAATATTCCAAGAGATTGGCTAGCTTTAGAATTTATTACGTTATCAAAGAAACAGGGAGCGAAAAAGTGCGGAGAATACAGGCTAATAAGTCTAGTAAGCCATACACTAAAATTTTTTCTTAAAATTATACATCGCAGATTATACAAGCTATACGAAGAGAGAATACAAGACACACAGTTTGATTTGATGAAAGGCTTAGGTAGTCTACAGGTATTATTCCAAATATGCAGAGATATAACTTGCGATATCTACACCTGCTTTCTGGACTACCAAAAAGCATTTGACACAATTCAACACCGAAAAATGATGGATGTTCTAACAAAAGCCCAAATAGATGATAAAGACCGACATATAATACAAAATTTATACTGGAACCAATAAGCCACAATAAGAACAAATTTTGGAGATGAACCGACGGAACCTATCCAGATTCTGCGAGGCGCTGGACAAGGATGTACACTTTCACCTATATTATTCAACCTATATTCAGAGGAAATATTTAGTGAAGCCTTAGAAAAATGCGAACATGGAATCCGTTTAAATGGAGAACGCCTAAACAACATCCGCCATGCAGATGACACCGTTATTTTTGCAGACAGTTTAAACAGTTTACAGCAACTAATAAACAAAGTAAATGAAGTAAGTGAAAGATTTGGACTACAACTAAACATATCAAAAACTAAATTTATGGTCATCAGTAAAAATTAAATTAGAGACATTCCACTGCTTATCAAGAATACACCAGTGGACCGATTAAAACAGTTTACCTATCTTAGAACAATAGTAAACGAATAATGGGATCACTCACATGAAGTAAAATGTAGAATAGAGAAGGCTAGGAGTGAGCTAGAGATAAAAGTAAGGCTCCCACGATGTTATGTCTTCTCGATATTATACTACGGAATTGAATCCTGGACACTCACTGAAGCGATGGAGAAAAAACTTGAAACCTTCGAGATATGGCTATACAAAAGAATCCTACGGATATCATGGACGGACAAGATAACCAACGAGACTGTACTAAGCAGAATGGGGAAAGAAAGAGAAATTATGTATACGATTAAAACGAGTAAGTTAGAATATCTCGGACACATAATGAGAAGAACGATTCAGTCAAAAGGGACAGACTATACTATATATTGGCAGAATTAGCAATACCACATAAGCTGATTAGACTCATTAAAGCCACAATGGATGAAACTCAGGCATGTGTACGAATACAAAACAACCGGACAGACTTTTTCAAAATCTCGCAGGGACTAAAGCAGGGAGATGGGCTGGCACCAACATTGTTTAACCTGGCACTGGAGTATGCGGTTAGGCAAATGCAAACTGGACGAGAAAACCTACTGACCAATAAAACGGTTCAACTGGCTGCCTACGCCGATGATATTAATATTATGAGTAGAACATCAACAGGAGCACAGGAAGCATACGCAGAGCTAAAAACACAAACGAAAAGGCTAGGTCTGGAAATTAACACAGAAAAAACAAAAATAATGGTACAGACGAGAAGAAATATAATCCCACAAAACATTATGCATGAAGATGACATTGAAACGGTTGGAAAGTTTACATACCTGGGAGTAGAAATATATGCCGATGGAGCAGAGGATGGAGAAATACGAAAAAGGATAACGCAGGCAAACAAAGCTTATTTTGCCCTCTCCCATATATTTCGGTCTAAAAGTGTCCACCGAAATACAAAGATGAGAATCTATAAAACTTTAATTCGGCCAATAGCATGTTATGGCAGCGAAGCATGGGTCCTGAAAGAAACATCCAAAAACAAACTCGATACATTCGAAAGAAAAGTACTGAGGAGAATACTAGGACCTGTGAGGGAAAACGGAATCTTCAGAATTCGATATAACAACGAGCTCTATCAACTGTATAAGGAAACACCCCTGTCAGACTTCATTAGAATACAAAGATTGCAATGGGCCGGACATGTGATACGAATGGGAGAGGATAGGCTACCAAAACGAGCACTGAACGCCAGATTGCACGGAAAGAGACCAGTTGGAAAGCCAAGAAAGCGCTGGGAAGACACAGTAAGCAGCGACGCACAAGCACTTTTAGGAGTCCGTGTATGGAGAAGAGCAGCCACAGACAGACAAGGGTGGAGGCAAAAAATAAAGGAGGCCAAGGCTCATTTTGGGCTGTAGTGCCGTAGAAGAAGAAGATAATGAGAAGCGGCACTAAATACAGATTACTAAAGATAATCCTTCAAGGCAAAGTATTCAGAAAGCTGGGAATTGGGAGAATATCACGATTAAAAAACCTGAGGAAATGGTTCTCCACAACAACAACTAATCTATTATATAAAGCATCAGTTAAAAAAATAATTATAGCCAGAGTGATCGCCAATATTCAAAACAAATAAGCACTAAAAGAAGAAGAAGTTTACGTTTATTTTTTATTTCGGCCCTTCTGCACTATCTAAATTATATTTAGTGGACAGCTTTTTATCAATGTTCAATATCATTTTTTTATTTAAATTAACGTGCATGTGACATATATATGGTCATTACGAGTTACAGTTTACAGTTTACATGGTAATATAATATTTAGTAATAATATAGTTAACATTTAACATAAAAAAAATTTTAACATTTATATTTTGTTTAACAGTTGATTTTTGTCGAGGAATTTGATTACCTTGTCGATTTAGTTTTGGTGTGTGCTGTTTAGGACCTCTTTGAAGATAGTACTGATACCGAGCTGTTGGCGTGTTTTGATATAAAAAGGGCATTCGATAAGTAAAATATATTATGTCTGATTCGGAGAGTCGTATTACAGTGCTGACATTTTGGGTGTGAAAATGATGTCACCAGATAACCGATCTGTTGTGATAGTAGTATAGGAAAAAGACACAATATATCTTTCTCCTATACAACTCCCCGAAATATTAAAAAAATATTAAATATTTTTAGATTTAAAAATTAATACTAAAAAAATGAAATTATTTATTTCATTAAAGAATCTCGCTCTATATGACATTGTACATGAAATGAAAAAAATTGAAGAAAATAGAGAAAAATAGTAAAAAATATGCATTGACATACAAAAATTGTTAAAAATAAACAAATAAATCGCTTTGTGCTCTTTAGGGTATATAATAGTATGACTATAATAATCTATCGACTTATCAGTTTAATGAGTCACACGCTCAAATTTTTTTATGAAAGTATTGCATTGTCGTATATATAAACTTTGCGAGGGGATACCTGGTGATAGCAGTTTGGTTTCCGAAACGATATGGATACTTGGGAGGCTTTTAATACTCTTACAAAAGAGCATTGAGTTTAAGAAAAATATGTACGTATGTTTTATAGATTTCGAAAAAGCCTTTGATAGAGCACCACATACCCTACTATTTTAATGCTTGGATTCAGTTGGTCTGAACACGTGTGACATTAGATTGCTCAAAAATCTTTACTATAATCATACCGCTTGTAATAAGGTGAATCAAGAGGTTCCAGTTAAAGTTTCTATTAAGTGTGGTATCACACAGGGATGTGTTATGTCACCGTTATTGTTTAATGCCTACACTGAACCAGTTTTTGAGATAGCGTTAAATAATCGTCGCGAAGGTGTTAAAAAATCGGTGGTGAAATTATTAATAATAGCAGATACGCAGATGACACCGCCATAATGGCAGAGAGCCTAGAAGACCTGCAAACTCTGTTAAACGCTGTATACAACGAATACACTGAAAAAGGCTTAACAATTAACGCAAAGAAAACAAAATGGATGGTTGTTGGAAAAATTAATATCAAAGACTCAATACTAAAAACAAAATGCTCGAAATGGTGGAACACTTTAGATATCTGGATAGTTTGATTGACAGCAGGGTTAAAAGTGACGAGAAAATTTTGACCAGAATGGAAATTGCACGAGAAAACTTTATTAACTGGCGTTTTGTATTGTGCTATAGAAGTGCTACATCTGGTCCGTGTTCTATGGATGTGAAACCTGGACAACAAAAATAAAAAATCCTAATAAATGAGAAGCGTTCGAGTTGTGGTGTTACCGTCGCATGCTCAGAATCCCGTGGACAGCACACAAATCTAATGAACGTAGGCTAGAGACCATGCACAAAGAGCGAGAATTGATCAACACCATCAAAATAATAAGGGTCCAATATTTCGCCCATATAATGAGAGTACCGAAATATCGCTTTCTTCCGTTGATCATCCAGGGCAAAATCGAAGCAAAACGCTGGGTCGGAACAAAAAAACTGTCCTAGCTGCATAATATTAGACAATGGACAGGACTAACGGTCGATGAATTGATATATCTAGCTGCCGAACGAGAAACATTTCATCAGCTTGTTAATACGACGATAGCCAACGCTTGAAAATATGCACGGCACACAAAGAAGAAGATAATAAAAATTAGATAATTTTCTAAAATACCTTTCAACGCCAACAATAGAAAAACTACCAAACCACTTTTGAGTCCCATATTAAAATCACTAAAATAGAACTGCACATAAAAATGGGTACAAAAGCCTTCATCCAGTTATTTTTCGTTTATATAGAATTTCTCTAAAATGCCAATACATTTTTAAAATATATTTAATGCTGTAGTAATAACCCGTTATTTAATACATACATCACTTACCTCCTAATAAAATGTTACACGAAATAATTGTATAGGCGTTTTTATTATTTAGCAGGATCGGCAGATACTTGAGAAGAATTTCTAAGATCAATAATTTATTCTGATCGTTTATTTTATTAATTAATATTTACGATATATCATCATCAACTAGCCCAAAAGACTAGAGTAGGCTTTTCCCAAAATTGTCTACCTATTTCAATCTTAAGATTCTTGTATTCAATTTGTGGTGATTCGCTTTATATCATCCGTCCATCTAGTCGCTGATTGTCCTCTGTTTCGATATGCCTCTTGTCTTGGTCGCCATTCCAGAATCTTTCTGGTTCATCTATCATCTGTGAATCTGGCAACATGTCCGGCTCAAGCCCATTTAGCCACGGCTATTTTTTCAACTGAATCCGTAACTCATGTTCTTCTTATTTCTAGATTTGGTACCTTATCTTTAATGGCAATACCTAACATTGATCTTTCCATAGCGTGTTGTGTAACTCTTATTTTATTTATTGTTCCTTTTGTTAGAGTTACAGTTACTGCACCATATGTAAGCACCGGTAAAACACATTTGTTAAAATACTTTCTTTTTAAACAAACTGGAATATTAGACTTTTAAATGTTGTTCAATATATCAAAGGCAACCCGTGTAAGGCCTATCATTCTTTGTATTTCAGTTGTCCGATTATCTCGGCCTAACCGAATCTCATGCCCTAGATATTTGTAAGCTATTACTTGGTCGATGCTATGGCTGTTAATCTGAATTTTATCGCTGACTACAAGGTTGGTTAATAAGTTTTTGTCTTTGAGGTGTTATTTTTAAAACTAATCTTTTTTTATGCTTCATAGAGCGTTTCTTGCATTTTAGCTTTATCAACTCTATCGGATATCATAACGATATCATTTACAAATTTAAGGGGGTTCAGATCCTCTCCATTTATATTAATTCCCATATTATCCTCTTATATCATTCGCTGGAACATATATTCGAGTACAGCTGTAAACAATTTCGGGGAGATACCGACATACAGTACCACGCTGTCTTATTCCACGTTCCATTCGGAACTTTTTGGTATCTTCATGAAGTCGGACACAAGCTGTACCAGTTTCGTAGATACTCTTAATCATGGTAATATATCGGTAGTTGATGTGGTAGTCAGCCAATGCTCAAAACATTTTATGATGATCTATAGTATCAAACACCTTTTCATAGCCTACGAATATAAGAAAGATAGGCTTGTTGTATTCTTAGACTAGAGAACCAAGGATTTTCCTGTAACATTCGGTAATACAGGTATCTTACAACTGCTTTTGATAAATTTGGGATAACCTTACATAATAAATAAAATATGCAAAAGATTAAACGTAATTTTTTACTTATAAACAATGTAAGATCGCTCCTTGATTTTAAATACTGAAGGTGAAGACCGGTAAATTATATGGGAAAGTGACACAATTTTACTGAAAAAGCATAGAAAATCTTTTAAAATGGGGGTTTATAAAGTTATTTTTGTTAATTTGTTACTTAATAATTGCAAAAATATCTTCAAAAGTTGATTTTTGGAAAATTGTTAATATCTTTTCTAAAAACGCACAAAAAAACTTTAGTTTGGCTTGAGAATAAGGACAATATCACAAATATGCAGCTTTTAAAATAGAAGTTTTATTTAAGTTATTGCAATTTTGAAAGCCTTATTATATCAAATTAAATCATAATATGTAAAAAATGTTATGTTAAATATAGTAAAAAAGGTTTGCAAAAGTACTGTGATTTTAAGCTTATAAACAATTAAAATAACGTAGCCGCAATAACATGTAGGAAGTTATTTTTTCTTTTTTTTTTTTGTATTCGGCATTTTGGTATTTTTACAGGAATTCCAAAAGAAAACATAACATCCTACGACCCTTAAAACCCGAATTAGTCCTTTTTTCAGAAATTGACTTGGACGTTGTTTACAAACAATACTACTATTACTTGTCGGTTTATAACGTTCTCCGCCGTTTTCCGACTTCCAATCGCCACTTAGACCGGTTGTTCCATAGATCTTCTTCTATGGCCCTCTCTCTCAGTTCTGTATTTATTCCTTCGCTCCAACTTTTTCTTGGTCTACCTCGTTTTCTCTTTCCTTCTGGTTGCCACTTTAGTATTTCTTTTGGCATTCGTTGTTCGTCCATTCTTTTTTTGTGTCCGAACCAGATAAGTTGTTTTGTTGTTAGGTCATTTGTGATTGTTCGTTTGATTCCCATTATTTCTCTAATGCGTTCGTTGGTAATCCTTTCTCTTCTAGATCTTCCTGCGGCTCTTCTCCAAAAATCCATTTCCGTCGCTTTCAGCGTTAACAGTGTTCTTTCTTTCAGTGACCATACCTCACAGCTGTATAAAGTGATACTTTTTACTATAGTCTCATATATCCTCTTTTTATTTTCTTTGCTGATGGACTGGTCCCATAAAATGGTGTTTAACATTGTGATGGCTTTTCTCCCTGACGTATTTCTCTCTCTTATGGCTTTGTCTAATGTTCCATCTTGTGAAATAGTGATACCTAGGTATTTATAGTCACAACAGTGCTTTATCGTAGTGTTATCGTCTAATATGAGATCTTTTTGTTCTGCTCCAATGCACAGGTATTCGGTTTTCTTTTTATTTACTTCTAGACCCCTTATATCATACTCTTCAATTAATTTTCGTGCCATATAGTTTAAATCGTCATAATCTTGAGCCATTATTACTTGATCGTCTGCAAAGTTAAGCGTATATACCATAGTATTGGTGAGCGGTATCCCCATTGTCCTGCATTTTTGTTTCCATCTTTTTAAAGCACTTTCGAGATATATTTTAAATAAAGTGGGAGACAAGCAATATCCTTGCTTTAATACTTTTGATGTTGTAAATCCTGTTGTTATTTGTGTCCCTGCTTTTATCTTTGTTATTGGTTGGTTGTATAGCACTTTGACGGCTTTTATTAATTCTATATTAATATTCGTGCTTTCCATTGATTGCCACAGCTTCTTCAGTAGATCGCTGTCGTAGGCTTTCCGTAGGTCGACGAACAACATATGAATCTCTTGATTCCTTGCCATCTTTTTTTCTATTATCTGGGTTAAGGCGAAAATGTGGTCAATAGTGGATCGACCCGTACGAAATCCTGCTTGTTCTTCTGCTTCATAATCTAAGTATTCTCTCTCGATTCGGTTCTTTAACACCTTTACATATATTCGACTCTTAGATCCGGTTACAGCTATTCCTCGGTAATTTTCACAATTATTTCGTATTTTCTCGTTTGAAATTCTCGTAATAATTATATTTTTTATTGATTGCAGATGGTACGTAACTACAAAAAGAAAACCACCCGGTAGTCGTGGTCTACCGATGTTATGAAGCAAGCTGTAGATGCGGTTATCAGTAGACAAATTGGATATGTGGCTTGTGGCTGCGTCTAATCGGTTTGGTGTCCTATCATCAACGCTGGAGCGATATGCTGGAGCCAAACTGAATCCGAAGATAGCGCAGAAGAAGAAGATACGGCCTGCTTGTATTGCCATGATTACTACTCTAAGTCCAATGAAGGCTGGTGTTCTTGTAGTATTTGTAAGAAATGGGCACATCTATACTATAATTCCACTATTTGTGGAAAAAAGACGTATGAAAATCAAGTGGTGTACACTCACTTTTATTTGAACGTTAATTCTATTATATTTTTTAAATATTATTTGTTTGAAATAGGTCACAATAAAATTTTATTTACAGGTTTTTACTGACGTTTCGATTTCTATGTCGAAAGACCGTTTTCAAAAATATACACGATAGTTACATTTATTTTATTTGTTTATTATTATATATTTATATAATATTATTTATATAATCTTATATTATTTATTTTCTTTTTTTTTCTAACTTTAAAAACGGTCTCTGGAATAGAGATCGAAACGTCAGTAAATTAACCATGTAAATAGATAGATTGTGGCTTATTTTCAAAATTCTCCCTAAAAATACAGAATTCCACAAGCAAAAAGCTATAAAAAATCAATATATCTATCATTTATATATTTGAAAATGGTCTCTTTATAGAGATCGAAACGTCAGTAAATTAAACATGTGAATATATTTTGTGGCTTATTCCCTACATTCCCTAAAAATACAAAATGCCATAAGCAAAAAACTATAATTGATGCATTCGACCGTTACTTGATGGAAATTCATTTTATGTAACAATAAAACACTGAAAACTTTGTTTTCAAAACTTCCACAAAATTTAATATGAAATTTTATCACTACAGCTGTTTCGGCAGAGTGCCTTTCTCAAGTGATCTATTTTTGGTATGCATTTACACTTTATAGTCTTTAACGAAACCACTTTATAGTCTTTAACCAACTTGAGACAAACAGTTCTCCCCTCCTCAACCTATTTGGTTAAAGACTATAATGTGTAAATGCATACCAAAAATAGATCACTTGAGAAAGGTACTCTGCGGAAACAGCTGCAGTGATAAGATTTTATAATACATTTTGTGAAAGTTTCGAAAACAAAGTTTTCAGTGTTTTATTGCTTCAGAATCTTTCACTTTCTTTATGGATAATGATTAAACGTCGTCCCTTTCCTGGTGGAGCTTTTAATCCTGTAAAGCAGCCTTCTAGAAATGCTTCACGTTTACCTTTGACATTTAAATCTTGTCAATCTTTTCCAACTGTATGACCTTTGTTAATCCAGGTTTCATCCAAATAATATGTTTTCCGTGCAATGCTGCGAAGTGTGCGTATTTCTTTAAAATATTTTCTTCTCCACACAATAATTTCTTTTTTTTTAACACACTTTTTCTGTTTTTAAATATCCAAAGTTCATTTCGCGCATAGTTCTGATTAATACTCTACGAGATATCTTGGGTAAAAAGTAATTGTTTTCGGGCCCTTGAGAAATTTTTTCAGTGTTGGAATTTTACTCCGAAAATAAAATGTCTTGTCTCGTCATCCAAAACAATTATTTTTCTACCTCTCGTTTTACGTGTTACTTGCTTTTTATTTTCCGATGTATTTTTAGGCACATGATAAATACAGCTAATAGATACTTTTGTTAAACTGCTACAAATATCGACCGCTTGGCTAATATTTGATGCCATTTTTCTGCATCATGCAATTCAATTCCTTTATATCGTATCACTACCTTCTCTTCTGACGTTAACATTTTGCTGTCTTCTCTTGGAACAACTCGATTATTCGTCCATTATATTTTAATAATCACAGAATATAATTAAAAATTTACTATAAAACGACAAACTCCAATAACACTAGGATTATCACCACAAACTTCAACCGCAAAAAATATAATCACAAAAGGCAACAGAAGCACTCCCGCCAGCACCGCCTATGTAAATAAACGTTTCTTTCTTCGGCAGGTGCGGTGGTATTACCGTTACGATGCTTTACAAATTCCCAAGTTGCCAAGTTTTTGAAACGGAATGGGAATGAAATGTAACATATCAATTTTTATTTTATAAACTTCATTATCATCATATAACGGGGGTCCTACGGCGATTGCCGCTTCCCGCATTTCAGCCTCCATCTTTTCCTATCTCTCCAATCTCCCTCTTCTAAGCCTATAGATTGCATTGTTTTTGTAATTTCTCTTCTCCAGGAATTTGGTGGTCTTCCCCTTTTCCTTCTTTCTGGCGGAACATACATAAAGGCTTTCATTTTATAAACTTAAGTATGTAATAAAAGTGAACATGTAAATAAAATTTATTTCAATACAATTTTGTGCTCAATTTTTACTATTGAAAAAACTAATTTTTTTGGAATTTTTATGTCGGTAATAATCGCTGCGTCGAAGAATTCAGGTTTGTATGACTATAACTGCTACTTGTGAACAAGAATCGGCTATACTGTTCGGCATCTTGTGGTTACGTCTGCTATAGAGAAGCACAAATAACAAACTGTTAATTATACATTCTATGATTTCTGATGAGAAAACGTAAATTAAACGGCTAGTTTTCGGGGGCGGCTAAGTACACTTAAATTTAAGGACATTCGGCGTTTAAACGATAAATTCACTCTTCCAAATAGTGGAATTTTACTATAGCATATGCTGGTTTAGATAGTGACGATGATGAAAGCGTTCTCGTCTGTGAACTTTGCCAATGATATTACCTATAATATGAGGCACCCCATTGTGCCCCGGGGGTTGGACAGAATGGGAAATTTCCCTTTAATTTTGTAATGCACATTTTTTCCAAAAACGTTTGTTTTTTATAACTTTAACTATATTTTCCTTGTAAAGAAATAAATAAATAAACATAAGATTTGTTAAATGATGGTGTAGTTTCATTAACTGTCGCACAAATTACTATCAAACTTAGGTACCCCGTTCCACCCCGGGTTCCCCTACCTTTACAATTACTTTTTCTCAAAAACATTACAATTATATTTTACATAAATTAATTGTTATAAACTTTGTACAATTATAAATAAAAATTATGGAATTAATCTGTATATATATATATATATATATATATATATATATATATATATATATATATATATATATATATATATATATATATATATATATTATTGAGATATTAAAAGTCAGAGATGTCTACTACCTACCGTCCCTTTGTTCGTTCGTATTCCTATTCGGAGGATTTTGTGCAACTCTGTTCCTGTTGTGATTTTCATATGTTCTATTTTGTGTGTCATTCCTATTATCATAATTTTGTTGTCTAGTGTAATTGTGGTATTCTCTTGTCCTATATTCATTTGTTGATCGGGGATGTCGGTTTCTCTGGTCATAATTTGATTGATACCTTCTTTCCGGTCCATTGTATTCGTCATATTGTCTTCTGTTTCTCATTTCTCTTCTTTTCGCTTTTTTTAATTGAAGGAATTGGCACAAACTATCAATATCTTGATAGTTTCTCAAAATCGCGTGATCCTCCAACGTTTCTTCGAAATGTCTGCTTATCATTTCTACCAGTTGTTCGGTAGAGTATTTGTAATCTAGATATTTTGAATTGTTATATATCTGCAAAGCATATCTTTCTTCAGATATTCCCATTTTCTCGTGATATTTTCCATTCTGTAGCTCTTGATTGATTTCCCTCTGTTTATTTTTCCCCCAGAAATAATTGAGAAATTTATTTTCGAAATCTGTCCAATTTTCAAACTCATCTTCTTTGCTTTCATACCATAACGCTGCTTCTTCTTTCAGATGGTTTCTAATTGTTTCTTTACAATCGTCAAAATATCTAACATGTTGCAATTTAGTTTTCAAATTTTTAACAAACGGTACTGGGTGTGTTTTTCTAATATCCCCGCCAAATTGTATTTTCGCCTCGCTTGTTCCATGGACGATGACTTCTTTTCTCTCTGCTCCTCTTAGTTCAATTTCTGCAATATGTTTTTCATTTTGCTTTAATCTCCTTTCTACTTGTTTCCTGTCTTCTTGTAGCGCAATTTCAAATTTTTTTTCTAACTGATCTAATTCCTTTTTCTGGACAATCTTGATTTCCTTCATCTTGTTTTCCACTTTCTTTTCTTGTTCTCCCATTTTATTTTTAATTTCATTAATCTCTTCTATTTGTTGTATCAGTTCTTTCTTTATCCCCTCAATACATTCTTTAATTTCCTGTTCATAGTTTTCCAGACGCAGCTCTATATTGCTCATTGTTTGTTTTGTTTCATCCATTTTTAGTGATGTTTCTTTTTGGTTTTTTTCTATTGTTTGTTTTGTTTCATCCATTTTTAGTGATGATTCTTGTATTTGTTGTGTCTGTATTTGCATCATTGCTAATATTTTTTCTAACATCCCTGTTTCTTTTCTTTCCTCCATTATTGTAGCATTTCCTTCATTATCCGATCCTTCTTCAACAATTGTTTCCTCTTCTCTGTTATCCTCCTTCCTTTCTTGCATTTTGCTTTGACTTCTTGTGGTCGACATATTGTTTCTTTCCATTACTGTTTTTGTCCCCGCCAAATGTGAAATTTTACCACACTCTGTATGTTGCAGAACACGACAAATTCAAATATGCAATCCGTAAAATTCAAATAATTCAAAATAAATATCAAATGTACGATTGGTAAAGAAAATAAAAATCAAATAATTCAATGGCAGTAAATATCAACTAACTACGATCAATCAATAAATCAAATTTTTATCCACTGGAAAAATTGTCAAAATACTTTCAAATTCAAATTCCCTCAATGTTATTTTTTTATCTCTGGATCACCTGTACTTATTCCGGATCTCTTTCCCTACCATCATACGTAAAGCTGCGATATTTTCAAGCCACCACGTTTTGGAAGCCAGTTAATGTGATATTAAAAGTCAGAGATGCGCCAAGCAATTAATTAGTTAATTAATTAATTAATTAAACTTATTTAAATGATTCAATTATGATTTAATCACACTATATAATTCTCTTATCTCAGGGTTATATTCGTGCTTCAATATCTATGCTTTACATATGATAGGTAAGGTCTGAGGAGTACCGGAATAATAAACATATATGATACAAAATGATATATTGAAATAAAATTCACACTCAAATATCTTAAACAAAAAATATCTCATATAAGGATTATCAAAATTTTGTTCTACGTACGTGAACCTTCAAAAATTAATGTTATATACTATATAAATTAAAATTTCAAATCAAAATTGTTGTTCTATATCTCCTGATAAATATTTCTATCTTTTCTAAAGCAATTAAAAAAAAACTTTGTTGATAAAGGAAAAACTGACGAATAAAAAAAAACCATCTCTCTGATGATGAGTTGTCCAAATCCTTGTTTCTTGTAGCCTACACTATCTATTCTTAGCAGTTCCCTAGGTAATCAGCAATCTTACAACAAATTATTGCGAGCCTCTCGTCTTCAATGATCTCCTTCAGATGCACGTATCGTTCAAAAGATGCTAGCCTCTTCTCCTCTCGATAAATTGAATCTCTCGTTCCGGCCTGAACAGTGACTCTTGGAATATATAAGTAGAAAAGTATGACTTACAATATTTTACTGGATCAGCTTCCGTCAGGATACTCTTAGTCCACGAAAACTCACAAACATTCACTTCTAATGCTTACTATCACTTGGGAACCGCCAAAGAACAACGACTGTTCTCCTTGCACCCTTGGAAAACCACTCATTCTATTTTCTCCCTCAAAAATCTAGCTAAACTCTCATTCCTACATAGCTATCTACCTCTTTTTCAATGTTCTCCAATCAGAGTTCCTCATACTTCCCACCATCTACCATTTAGATGACAAACAACAATTTTACCTACAATTATAAATTTCCTACAAACTATTAACATGCTAATCGGTTTCTACAAATTCTTAAGAACTAACGGAGAAATATAATTTTTAAATTCTACCCTATTGTCTTTATTCACTGTACAAGTCCATTTGGAAAACCCGGTCGTATTGTTCAATTCACTACGTTCACTCAAATATATTTTACAAAGAAAATAATTTATGCATATCTTAAATTTTGTTTACTACAGGTAATCCAAAGATAATGGACTTTCATTTCTTTGAAATATCTTTTATAGTTTATCAGGTGAATTATTTGTTTAATATTTTATACTTTGAAATATTAAGAGCAAACCAATATTATTTTGTATTTTTACATAGCATAACAACTCTCCAGGATATCTTGAAAATCTATTTAGATGGTCTATTTAGTAATTTTAATTTTATCTTTGGCGGATAAAATGAATCATTACAATATATATATATATATATATATATAGGATTTTTTAATTCCAGTTAGAAATGTGTTTTATATTTTAATTACTAGAGCGATTTACTTTCGCACTTCTTATGCTATACAGTAGAGTTCACCATTGGCTGTCAAAAGTGTCTATCGATAATTCGATAATAGTCGAAAATTCATTTTATAGTTGCATTTAATCCATTTTACTATAATGTGATTTATTTGTAAAAAAATATTGGCAAAAATGATTTGATAAAGCAAACTCATTTTGAAAAATTCCAAAGTCCGGTTCTGATATAAAAATTACTGATTGTGTCTTTCAATAAAATGTTCTTTATTTTATAATAATATACATTATAAATATTACATATCGTGTTTTTGTAAACAGTCACTAAAAGTGTAGTGATATTAACTGTAAATACCTATGTTTATTTTAAAGCAAACATTAGCTGCTATTTCGGTATAAAATATAATTGCACTTATTATTTTAAGTAATATAGTTTATGCAGGAAATGCATTTACATACATAGTATTACACTAAACGGTCTATATTTATCGAATATATTAATTATTTGGGAACTCTTAATAACTATAAAATATCAAAAAATTTCCTATTTTGGTTATATTGTTCGAGATAACTAGGGTTGTGCCTTAAAACTAATAATAAAATACAATATACACTAGCGATCATCAAATTCGGGTCACATTGAAAATTTCAAGTTTCTTGAATATTTTTGCATCTGGTGCAGTAATAACCTTTTTTTTAGGCTAATGTATTTTTTATTTGTCATCAATGTTTGTTTTAAAAGAAAGAAAAAACGGTTTTTTTATTGTTTTTATTGAAAAACAGAAAACAAACAAAATTGTTGAAACAGACATACGAAAGAAAAAATGAAAAATACAGAGCGTGGTAAAACATCGATGGAATTTCAATGACTAATATCGTGTATTGCCTCCCCTTGCTCTAATAACCTCTTGCAGATGACGGGGCATATTCTCAATTTTTCTCCGGATTACATGTTGTGATATGTTATTCCACTATCTCACTAACAGATCCTTAAGCTCCTGTGCGTTGTTAGGAGGAGGTGTATGGGTTTGAAAACGTTTTTTCAAATCGTCCCAGGGATGTTTGATGGGATTCAGATCTGGAGATCTAGCTAGCCAGGGTAACCTCGTACTTCCAACCTTGTCCAAGTATTGCATACTGATCCTGGCAACCTGCGGTCGCATGTTGTCCTGCATAAAAACTGCGTCTTCTCCAAGCCCTGTCATGGTGGGCATAACATGTTCTTCCAGAATCTCCGTAATGTACCTTCGTGCAGTTAAGGACCCATTTTTGATGAAGGGTAATTCTGTGCGGAAGTCGGAAGATACACCTGCCCAAGCCATGACCGAGCCTCCACCAAATGGCATTCTTGGAGCAATGCAAGCTTGTGAAAATCGTTCACCAGTTCTCTTCCAAACTCTTACACGTCCATTGGATCCAGTTAGGCTGAAACGGGATTCGTCTGTGAATAACACTTTGCTCCAATCATTAATTCCCCAATGCGCGTATTGTCGAGCAAAAGCTAGTCGTGCAACTCGATGCGGACGGCCAAGTTGCGGTCCTGCAGCCATTACCCGGGAAGATAGTCCAGAAGAACGAAGTCTTCTCCTGACTGTTGCAACGCTAACATTGCAATTTCGTACTTCCTGTAGGCAATTTCGATGCATAACCGCAGCTGAAACACATCATCTCGTGCCGTGGTCGTTTTTCTTCGTCCAGAGCCAGGTCGTCTGGTTAACAAACTCGTCTTCTGAAAGCGTTAAAGCACTCGTTGAAGCGTAGAAAGGCTTACGCCAACAGTTCTTGCGACTTGCCGTTGAGTGTGACCGTCTTCCACAAACGCAACAATGCGTGCCGTTTCAACAACAGTCAAGGCATTTTTGGCAAAAAATAAACAATAATAAACACCAATAATGACACTAATAAACACTAATGGTGGCAATAATAAACGTTTGTTTGTTGCGTTTGAACAGAAAGTCGAAGCACAAATGCGAGGTTTAAAACAAGCGGCAGTTACAGGTATCGTTCAGTTTGGGAAGTGTATAGTTTTCCGCGAAATCGGCATTATTGAAATTCTTTATTACAAAGGAAACCGCTAAGCCGACAAAAATTCTCAGAAACATGCATAAGTTTGTATTTGTGTTATTATTATTTACGATAAAGCTCGTTAAAAATGAAATAACGGCGATTTTCAAGATGACCCGGATTTTATGATCGCGAGTATATAAGGACAAAATGGAGTTTGTAGAAAACAAACATCATGATTAAAGAACATTCACGGCTGAACAGATGTCCGCAGTGTCAGCCAACTCTTTAAACTTACGCAAGATTGAGAAAGATTCGACAGAATGATTGCCAACGTTAGTGAGACCGGAGAAGGTACATAAGGAAAAAAATAAAGTTAATTATTGACATTATTTTTACGTTGTAGAAAAATCCTTAATTCCTTCATCTTCTTTAGAGAAATAATTCAACATTATCGTGACATAGATCTCCTCCACCCTCTTCCACTGTTCCCTATCCTGTGCTTTCTGTATCCAATTTCTTGCTGTTTTTCGTAAGTCGTCCATCCATCTTGTTGGTGGTCTACCTCGGTGTCTCTTGTTTTTTACAGGTCTCCATTATAAAAGTCTTGTGGTGCACCTATTATCATTTGAACGTGCTATATAGCTGGATATCTCCATTTGGCTTGAGCAATCTTTTTTATGGCATATGTCGTTTCAGTCATCTTTTTTTAATTATTAAACACCTAAGCTGTGTTTAT
This sequence comes from Diabrotica undecimpunctata, assembly GCF_040954645.1. Taxonomy (NCBI): domain Eukaryota; kingdom Metazoa; phylum Arthropoda; class Insecta; order Coleoptera; family Chrysomelidae; genus Diabrotica; species Diabrotica undecimpunctata. The sequence goes on along the minus strand of NC_092803.1, from coordinate 45,509,860 downwards.
ACCAATGAAATCTGGTCTTCTTCTTCTTAGTCGTTAACCTGATGTAGGTATCGTGATATCATGAAGCTATTAGCTAAATTTCCCAATGTTCCTCCACGTTTTTCTATCTTCTGCCATTCTAGCACATTCTGACAATGGAGCGCCAATGGTAGCAACAATATGGTCCGTGTATCGTGTGGGAGATCTACCTCTATTTCTTTTGCCTTCTACTTTTCCCTGGATGGTAAGTTTTTCAAGACCATTTTTTCGAAGGAGATGTCCAAAATAGCTTATTATTTGTTTTGATATTTGTGTTCTTAGTCTTTTCTTTATGTTTAGCTGGTCCGGTATGGATTCATTTGTTCTTCGGGCCACCCATGGTATTCTCAGCATTCGTCTCCAGCAGTACATCTCAAATACATCTATGTTCTTTTTGTCTTTCTTAGTAAGGGTCCAGCATTCCGATGCATAAGTAAAAACTGGAAAAACTAGACTTCTTACTAGTCTCATTTTTGTATCGGTAGTTATTTTATGGCTTTTCCAAATTTTTGTTAATTTTGCCATAGCGCTTTTTCCGATTGCTGACCGCCGCTTTATTTCTTCAGTACAGCCTCCTTTATTGGTTATTAATGAGCCCAGGTACACAAATTTATCTACAACAGCGATATTGTTAATTATGACCAGATGATTTTGATCAATTCTTCTTTAACTTAAATTACTAAATCATACATAAATTCTAAAAGCTAAACCCTATGCTGTCCTCTTATTTTATCTAACAAACAAGTATGCACTTTTATAACACACAACATAGAACTGTGATCTGCTTTTACACTACACTTTACACTAACTAAAATGGTTTTCTTCGTTGGAGTCTTCTTTCTTACCCAGTATTATCGACGAGCCGGATGGTCTCAATGTTTTACTTGACTATGAAGCCGTTGTTCGTGACTACCTACCATCTTCTTGATAACTTTATGTACATCTTCCATCTCAAGGTCATTATGGAGGTCGACATTTCTGATGTACCAAGCAGCATCAACGATGTTCCTTTACACTCTATTCTGGAATCTCTGAATAGTCTGGATATTTCTTGACTTGGTACAGCCCCAGAGTTGACAACCATACGTTCATACTGGTCTTCTATTTGTTTGTATAGCAGTTGTTTGTTATGTATGGACAATGCTGAGTTCGTTCCCATCAGCCAATACATTTTTTTATAACGGATACCTAGTTCTTCCCTTTTTTTTAATATGGACTGTCCAGTGAAGTCTAGCATCAAGTATGATACCTAAATATTTTGCGAAAGATGCATATGGTATTTGAGCATCATTTGACAACTATAATTTTTCACACGCCCTTATCTGGTCAATACTATCAAAATTAGAAATACGTCATATCTTGGACAGATAATGCGCCATAGGGAATTTGAGCAGCTCCAGGTAATATTAGAAGGCAAGATTGAAGGTGAAACGGGCATAGGACGAAAGAAAAAATCTTAGCTACGAAACATCAGAGAATGGACCCACACAAAAGGAAATGAAGTAATTCATCAAGCCCAGAATAGAGAGAAATTTGTCATATTGATCGCCAACCTCAACAGAGAAGGCACTTAGGAGGATAATTTTTCTGCTACTTCTTAAGCGTAAACTGAAGCTGAAAACGATACATTTTCCATGCTGTTTGGCCATCAAATGTGGGTGGTTTTAAAATTTTTCTTGTTTTAATTGTACCTGATTTAACTATGGAAGATAATGAAATGGTTTATTCAGATTCGACGTTAGTTACTGAAACAATATTAGATAAACAAGCTTGGTTATTAATTATTAACTCAACTAATTATCTTTCTAAATTAGATTTAAAATCGTTTTAATGTTTAACTATTTTATTTTCTAAATCATTTTGTTGTTGTATTATTTTATTTTCGAAATCGTTTTGTTGTTCTTCTTATTTGGTTATTAGTTATTAGACTTTTGGTAATTCCAGATAAAACATTTATAATTTACCCCTACCTCTACTTTTCTACGCCTCTCGTCCTCTTGTTCACGCTTCTCCTTCACCTCTCTACGCTTCTTCTTCTCCTTTTTCTCTTCTTATCTACGTTTCTCTTCATATTCTTTCATTTATAAAAACCATGCAGGAGGTCCGGATGTATCCATTTCTTTATTAAATTCGGTAGATCTCGTAATAACCATTCACAATTATTTAATATTTTGTTCAAGCTCACCGCTGTCAACCAACAATGTTACACTTCTCTAAAATCAATTTTATTCAACACCATCTTGTTTACAATACTTTAATATAATGACAACTATCAACTTTAAAATACTACTGTTCTTCCAAACTGCCAACAACATCTGTTTATATACTTTCTGATGTTACGATCCAGACTTCACTAGACATTTCAGGATTTTTCTATGACATCTCGAAAATTCTAGACTTCTTTATTACTTCTTCTTTTTCATCAATGGACTTTTTCTGTACGGAATAAATCTCAAAGAACTGTCGTAGCAGTATATTAGTAAAAATTGAATTAAAAATCCGTTAAAAATTACGTATCAAATGATACATCTTTTCATTTGCAATGAAGCGTAAAGTAAATCGCTTTATTTAAAAAAAAATAATAATATAATAATAATAATAAAATGCCTTCATTGAATACAAGAAGGCCTTTGGTTCAGTGCCGCATGAATGACTTACAGATATATTGAAAATATATAAAGTCGATAATAATCTAGTGACCTTTTTAAAGCATATAATGGCAGAGTGGAAGACTAAAATTCACCTTCAAATACCTGGTGAAACCAATATTGAAACTGAAGATATCCCAATTAACCGGGGCCTTTTCCAGGGGGACTCGTTGAGTCCACTTTGGTTCTGTTTAGCGATGAACCCATTATCTTAGCTACTGAACTCCACTGACTCAGGATTTAGCATCAAAAATAACAATACTGTTGTGGCGAAGCTTAATCATCTGTTGTATATGGATGATTTGAAATGAATAGCTTTCACTCGAAACCTCCTAGATCAGATGCTAAAAACTGTAGAAACTTTCTCAAATAATATCAGTATGCATTTTGGACTAGACAAGTGCCGTATACTAAATGTAGTCAGAGGAAAGGTTCAGCTCGGAGGTTTCGATATGAAAGATAGCCAAAACATCGAGGCAATGGATGAAAATGATATGTACAAACATCTCGGAGTAAAACAAGCGCGGAAAATTGACCATAAACAAATGAAAACTGAACTAACTTCTGAGTTTGTGCGAAGAGTAAGACAATTAAATCGATCATATCTTAATAGTAAAAATTTGTTTAAGGCATTAAAATACGTACGCCTGTTTCGCGCTGAGCTACTCATTTGGTATTATGAAGTGGTCAAAAACGGATATAGAGGGTCTTCAGCGGAAAGTAAGAACACTTCTCACAAAGGCGCAAAAAACATCATCCACGCAGTGCAGTAGAGAGAACAACAATACCTCGGTATCTAGGGGGAAGAGGACTTATGGATATAGGTGAGCAATTGGATAAACAAATTGCTAATTTAAGAACTTATTTTCAGGTACAGGCTGAGACATCTACTTAACATCGAGCAATTTGCGCAGTAGATGATACAACGCCACTTAAACTAAGGGAACAAGAAATGCGCATAAACCACCTGACAGCTAGAAATAGACAGGATCAGGTTATTCCAACTAAAAATTACCTGAAATATATTGTTAAAGATCCTCAAGTCCAAAATGACAAATGCCGATATGGATGCCAAGCCCAAGAAACCATCCAACATTTTATCGGTGGCTGCCAGGCATTTGTCGGTACTAATTATAAAGAACACCCTGACTCAGTAGGAAAGATTATCCACCAAGAACTAGCTGACAAACTGACAAGCTTACAGACCAACCAGTGGCGCATAATACAACGGATCTCATACTAGTTAATATAATTACTAGGCAAACAACACTTATTTATGTGGCGATACTCAACACCAATAATTTACGTATTAAATACAACGAAAAGATCGCCAAGTACAGAGATCTAGAAATACAAATCAGGAGACAATGGGGAATGGAAAGTACCCAGACAGTACCTATTATTCTATCTACTACTGGTGTTATTCCCAAATACCTCCTAAAGAACATAAAACAGCTGGGTCTAAATAAACATCACTATAAGGCCATGCAGAAAGCTGTACTCCTCGCGACATTCAGATGTTTTCGAAAATTTGGTATGTTGGAGATACTCCAACATACCAAGTCACCTAAGGCTCCATAACACGGAAAGAGTTTTTTCCCCTTAGACGGAGTGTGAGCTGTATGGCTAAATCTGGGATAATAAAATAAATTTAAAAAATGAATGGCTATTATGTAAATATTTTGTTAAGTATTTATAGCTGGGTTATTTCGTGTTGAAAAAATATCTATAAATATACGTGACCTTTCGTTCTACAAAAGAACTTTGATTATTGTTGCTTATTTATCTTAATAGTTGATCGTTTACCAAACGAATGATCAAAATGTTAGAAAAGCATTTATTTATCTTTTAGGAGTAAACCTCAATGATTGTAATTATATAATGTTTGGATATCTTAGATCTACTACATGAATTCTCTGTTTTTAATGTAAGATTCATTTCTCGTTTCTCGTTTATTCTAATATTAGGTGGTCATGCAGTTTCGCCCAGATAAAAATTGTCATATTCACAAGAGCCCGGTCAAGAGATAGTTGACTCCATATTTCTATAGACCATCGAAAAAAGTTGCGGTATAAATGTTTAAGCCGATGTCCAGGGACCTATTGCGCTATTGGTTGTTTCTCCGACACAAATTTATTGATGTAAGTATTAAATCATAAAATAATAAAGTGAAATATGTATCTAGTCAAAGAGCAGATAAATCTTATTTTAGATAAAAAAAAAAACAAAAAGTTGTATTTCTTTGTTTTTTAAATGGTTAAAAGTGAAATGTCAAAAAACTATGTCGGAAAAAAATACTAGGTGATGCATCGGCATTTTTTTGCGTTTAACGATGACGTGACATAAATCAAACTTAAGATATTAAAAATTTATAATGAAAAATTAAATGGTTTTAACTGAAATAGTCACCACATTAGCGTACCTATCTAAAATATTTCTTCTGCAGACGAGCTCTCATCACCGTCATTATCGAACAGATCGATAATAAATTGTACACTGTTTAAAGTTAATTGCCCTATGGTATAATTTCACTATTTGAGAGAGTAAATCATCGTTTAAAGGCGAAATGCGGAAAGCTGTTTGGAAATCCAGTGACGTACAATTACTTTTATTTTAACGTTAATTATATTTTATTTTTCAAATATTAATGTTCGAAATAGGCCACAATATATTTATTTACAAGTTTTTACTGACGTTTCGATCTCTATATCCAAAGACCGCTTTCAAAGATATAAATGATAGTTATATTTATTTTATTTGTTTATTATTACATATTTTTATAATCTTATATTGTTTATTTTTTTTTCTATCTTTAAAAACGGAATAGAGATCGAAACGTCAATGTATTAAACATGTAAATAGATATATTGTGGCTTATGTCCAACCTTCTCCCTAAAAATACAGAATGCCACAAACAAGCAGCTATAGAAAAATAAATATATCTGTCATTTGTATGTTTGAAAACGGTCTCTTTATAGAGATCGAAACGTCCGTAAATTAAACATTTGAATAAATATATTGTGGCTTATTCCCAACATCATTTCTAAAAATACAGAACGACAAGCGAAAAGCCATAGAAAATAAATAGTACTATCATTTGTATAATTGAAAACGGTGTCTGGATATAGAAATCGAAACGTCAATAAATAAACATATGAATAAATATTTTGTGGCTCATTCCCTACATTCCCCTAAAAATACAGAATGCCACAAACAAAAAGCTATAAAAAAGAAGTAATTTTGCAGAAAGTTTACTGATACCAACCGGCTGTCGCGGAAGTTACTCTAAAACGTCTTTTGACGTGACCCGTCCTTAAAGAGTTACACAATGACATTTTTTAAAACAAATTTTAAGACAGTTTCCACGCCACCCCAGAGGTATGTCTTGTGGCGCGATACTTTTTTTAAATGGGTGTTCGCCAAGAGCCATATTGTCTTATTAAATAAAATGAACAAAACACTTAAACCGTATAAAACAAAACAAAATAAAATCCTATAAAACAAAATAAAATTCTATAAAAACAAAATAAAAATAATGTTTGATGTGTTTAAACACAAACACTATACACACTTACTATGTTCTTCTCGTTTTTTTTGTTTGTGGTTTTTTTTATGCTGATGTTCTTATTAAACTATTAAAAAATATTATTCGCTGTCTAAACCTGAAGATGCAGTGTCAAGTTCCCACATATGATGTTCTTCTTTAATTATGTGGCCTATACATTTAGCCCATTTCTCTGGAGTTACATGGAGGATTGCTTGAATCAAAAGTTTCTTAATTTCGTTTAATTTGAACGTTTTGTTATTGAGTGCTACTTCTCCTTTCACTTGCTCCCAGATAAGTTCAATGGGATTAAGTTCGCAATGATAAGGTGGTAGACGCAGAACTTTGACACCATAATCTTTTGCAGTTTCATCTACAGCATATTCAAGATATTCAATTTTCCTTAACCGTGCAATGTCAAGGAGCTAAATTTTGAGCATTGATTCTTCGTATGCAATCCCCTTTTCTGTAAGCCATTGTTGAATCCTCCCTTTCAATTTCTTTAATAATCACCTGTTTTTTTCGACTCAAATTGAAGAAAACCATCATCAAGAAACCCTGTATCACTTCCTATATGGGTGACGATTAAACGCCGTCCCTTTCCTGATGGAGCTTTTAATCCTGTATATCAGCCTTCTATAAATGCTTCGCGTTTACTTTTGACATTTAAATCTTGCCAAACTTTTCCAACTTTATGACCTTTTCCAACCTTGGTTAATCCAGGTTTCATCCAAATAACATATTTTGCGTCCAGTGCTGCGAATTTTGCGTATTTCTTCTAAATATTTTCTTCTCCGCACAATAATTTTATTTTTTTCTAATAGCATACTTTTTCTGTTGAGTTTTACATATCGAAAGTTCATTTCACGCATGGTCCTGGTTAAGACTCTACGAGATATCTTGGGTAAGGAGTCATCGTTTTCGAGCTCTTGAGAAATATTTTTCAGTGTCTGTAATTTCTTATGAGGAAACGCAAATTGCAATCGAGAAAACAGGCAGTTTTCGAGGGCCGCTGTGTACATTTAAATTTGAGGATATTCCGCGTTTAAACTATGATATCACTCTTCTAAATTGAGGGTTTCTACTTTAGTCTTCTGTATTAATTTTCTACAGTAACTACATGGTTTACTGCTTTTTTAGTCAGCACTTGTGATCTCTGATAGTTCATATAGAATTAAATCAATCACTTTGAAAAAGAAGAAGAAATATGCTTTATTGTCACTGAAAATTGTACAATTTTATGAACAAAGCTTACAAAAAGTCAAAAAAATAACAATAATAATTAAAATTTACTAAAATTATATAAGTCGTCAATATCACACAATAAAAGATAATAAAATATACAATCCATTGCAAAATTTAACATAAAACCTTACGAACTAGTTTACGAATAAGTTTAAGTTGTTGCATGTGATACTCAAATGCAGAATGAGTTAAGAAACTCTTCCACTGAATAATTTGGTCTTTCAGATAGGGCTTTTGTCAATTTACGGAACTTAAGGAAAGAAGTTGTAGATTTAAGTTCCAAAGGAAGAAGGTTGTATAATTTTTTTGCCGAATATAATATAGATTTCTTTAGAAAACTAAACTTTACTTCTACTAGATTAGTTAGTACTCAGTGGACGGGATCGGTAAATACACATCAAAGCTTGAATTTCTGGTGGAATAGTCATGATTAGGTCTTACTAAAAAAACATGTAGGTTTTTACGAATTAAGCAAACAGTTTCTAAAATATTTAAAGAGGAAAGAGTCAAAATCCCGTGATTTTTGAAGTAGCTTCTGCAATGTGTTATTCTATTGAGGCCAAAAAGATACCGTATTGCTCTTTTTTGTAATTTAAAAATAACATCAGATTGGGCAGCTGTACTAGAACCCCAAAAAGGAAGACCATATCGAAGATAAGACTCGAACAAAGCAAAATATGTTATCTTGAAAGATGATAAATTGATTTATTTCGAAACAGATCTTATTTCATAGCAGACTGAGGCTAGTTTCTTACTTAACAAACCGGTATGAAGGGACCATTTAAGGTTGCTATCTAAAAAAATACCCAGAAATTTTACAGAATCAACGATACTGTTTTGGCTGTTATTAAGAAGCAAGGGTTGAAGAGCTCCTTTGTACAATAATACTACTGTCTTGTCCAAGTTAAAAAAAGTAAATTAGAGTCGGACCTGGGTTTTATTAATAGTAGTAGTAGTAGTAGTAGTTTAAGTAGATCAGAAGTTATAATTACATGAAGAGTTGCAATATTAGAGTTCCTCCAGGTAATACTGGTATCACCAGCAAAAAGAAAAATTTTTTCATCGATTTTTAAATTAGTAAAGTCATTTACAAAGACAAGGAAAAGTAGTGGACCCAGTACTGAACCTTGTGGTACTCCACATACAATGCTTTTGTGACTAGAGTCAGTATCATTTGCTCTAACTAGTTGTTTCCTATTCCTTAAGTAAGATTGGAACCAATTCAAAGAAATACCTCGAATTCCGTAGAAGTTTAGTTTTTTTATCAAAATGTGATTTACACAATCAAAAGCTTTAGCATACTTAGTCAAAAAAACAGTGGCAGTATAAAGATTATTGTTTAGTGCTTGATAGACCTCATGTAGTACAGAAAACATAGCATCGCTAGACCGATGGTAAGGTAGTAGGTCTATAGTTGCAGACATTAGATTTTTCACCACCCTTATGAAGAGGAATAATAATGGCTGTCTTTAGGCACTCTGGAAATATACCTTTTTTAAAGGAATCGTTAATTAGTGAGACCAGGACTTCCAACACATTTTTGGGAGATATAGAGCAACATTTTTAGAGTTTCCCAGATGATTCTCATAGTACAGTTTTAAGCTGTTTTGATAAGGTTTAGGTAGGTTCCTCTGCAGTTAAAGATATATTCAATGACAAAGTGACAAAGACGAAGACGATACTGCTTTTTTTCAGTCAGCACTTGTGATCTCCGTTAGTTTATATCGAATTAAATGAATTACTTTCGCGTTAAATTTTGAAAACATATTTTTTTGAATTTTTTTTCTTACTTCTCTCCAAATAGGTTCTATGATAAAAGCACTTCAAGTAATTATTTCTTATTATAATTCTCTTTAATATACAAATCATTATCTCATAGGAAATCTTGTAGTTCCTGTTTTGTAGACGAACTGTTCAGAATTGTTTTAGAAGTCTTGAGTGATAGCTGGCATTGCCAATAATTATCACACTACTGGGTGTTATATTAGGAAGTAATGTATTCTTAAACCACTCTTCGAATATATTAGAATTCATATTCTAATAATAATCTACACTACATTTTTCTATTTTTTTTTTTTGCAAAGCTTAAATCCATTTGCACCCAACCATTTGAAGATCCACAGTGCACAATAAGCATTCGAGGACCTTTATTCGGAGGTACGCCTTTCAGCTGGCATCTAAGTGAACCATCAGTCCAATCCTTGCTAGCGGTATTATCCGTATCATACCATGTCTCGTCTAAATAATAAATTTGTTCTCTTTTGATCTGTATATCTTGAATTTATTTTAAATAATGTAAACGCCATCGATTTTATATTTATATTCAAGTTTTTTCAGTCGTCTGCGTAAAGTGCATTGCAACAAGCTTGATGTATCAATTGTTGGTATTTCATTTTGTTCGTATTCCTTGTAAGAGAAATTCCCATTAGATGTTTCCAGCATCCGATCTTGTTTTTCTCTTTTTAACAACACTCTTCACAATGTCGCGCATGATAGAATATTATGATACTGCCTTTACAACTATTTTCAGGATCATTTTGCAGATTTCTATAAACCTTCATACAAATTTTCCTGGATTGTTCATTCAAAACAATCGTTTTGTTTGGAAGTCGTAAACTCTTTATATTGTGCTCTACCGGGTTTCAAAACATAAATAATTTTGTTGGTTGAAATTCGAGCTCTAAATATAATCCTTAAATTAATGTCATCATTGTAAGATTCGTAACTTCGTCTTGAGCATGACAGACTTAACATCCAATGGTAGTTATTAAGAAAGATGTATAACAATTCAGTGCTTCCTTTTTCTTATGCACTTAAAATAAGCAACGTCTTTTAAAACAAAAAACTGATTCTCTTACGCGTGCTCTAATATGAGGAATACTTATTTTTGGTGTATCAGCTACTCTTTTTTTTCATGTTATCTTTTAACTGTAGCAATAAAACTCTTTCGAATGTACTTTTTACGACACTGCACATGAATTGTTACAGATTTCTCGTTTTTGAGATATTCCGAAAATGAATCAACTCTTTAAGTACGTGCATCAATTAATGTCTTCATACAGCGATCAACAGTACCAATTTAATTCTAAGTTAATGGTCCACTACGAATAAAACAAAATTACTACATTTCTTTACAACAAGAAACAGCACAAATTAGGTTAGGGCATATTTTGAATAAATAGTTGGTTTTTCTATGAAGTAACGTTCGAGACCACAGTAGTATTTCGTGGCTTTTGAAGTAGTATTTCGAGGCTTTTGAAAAAAAAAAGCAGATATACGACCCTTACCACGCGGATAACTGAATAGCAGACAGGTGTTGCTCAATGTTACATGGAGTACAAAATGAGGAACTGGGTTCATTTCCTGTATTATATACGTATACTTTATACAGTTCGATAAAAAATATTGTTACTTATATTACAGATAAAGTAATGAATGTACGCGACACACTTACGCACATTATGAAGAACATAGAGTTTTCAACTTTTTGAATCGTTAAATATTCCAAACGGTGACTACTTCTAGTGATATCTGATGCATTTTTATGATAAACTTTAATTGAAAAACGTCAAAAAAACATATTTCCGACCTTTAACCTTAACTAACTTTTTTGATACCAATTTTTGGCTCTACGTAAATTTTTGTAACCTTATTATTATGAAGCCATACAATAGGCGACAGCAAGTTACTTTTACCTCCGCTTATACCATCATAAATACAATATCATAAACTAATGCTGCTGGGACTGTGCTAGAGTTTTACGTCAACATAGAAAAGGCAACGCGAATATTTGGTCTAGTAAACTATATTAACAGACCACCAAAATGTCAACACACCATAACAATATCGAATGCTGCTGGGTGTATGCCAGAGTCTTTCATCAGAACAAATATCCCAAGATACAACAATACAGATCGCGTAACCTCGAGAAACAAAAGTAAAATCACATAATATATTCCAGTAGCGAAAATATATATTTACCACAACATCTGACCACACAAAGAAACAAATTTACCAGGCAGAAAAATCAATATTATTGCCCTATATAGTTAGCAAATCGGTCACTTAAACGAGTGAGAAACGAAATTAATCATTAGATTTTCCTAGTAATAAAATAAAAGAACACCACGAACTGTAAAATAAAAGAATACCCAAAACATTTTCTTTTTCGGAAAATAAAATTTTTTCCCAAGTACCTGAACTATGAAACTAAGATCGAAAATCAAAATGATCATAATCATTGAAAAGACCAATGTTTTGAGCTGTTTTCTGATTTACCTTCTTCTTCTTCCTCTTTATAAGCAATTCTGCTTGTTCATTGGCAGATTAATACCTCTATGGAAGGTTGTCACTCCATCTTTTGTGCGGTCGTCCGATACTTCTTATGCCGATTGGCGACTTATCTCTTGCTATTTTGACGACACGGGTCTCCTTTATTCTGCTTATGTGGTTTGTAGCAGTCACAACTGCTAACATATAATTAATTAATATAATTTATTATTAAAATCCTAAAACCCCTCAGAATCCCGTTTATGAAACGTTTATGGGCAATGGACGATACGATGCGCAAGTGTAATCAACTAAAGTGGTCAAGAGTCGCTCAGCTAAAGAGTTTTGGCCAACAACTCACACAGAGAGGTGTATTTCTCCAAGCCTTAACCGGCATTTTTTTTGTCTTAAAATCGGGTAGAAAATCTGGGATTGATGATTATTATTATTATATTATAAATATAATATTATATTATAAATGATTATTTCAAACCCGGCTTCCAAATCTGCCGAAATGATTATTTAAAACCCAGATTTCACCCGATTAGGATAACGATTAATATTAGGATTAGTTTAACCAAACACCTACTTCAACCCATTGGTAACCAGGAACCGATTGTCTCCAGAACCACAGCGTTCTTCTTCATTCGCTTTTTCGGAGCCTCAAGGACCGTCAGAGTTTCAAGGGGACTTAACCAGGACGGCTGTAGTGTTGTGACAGACATTAACATCAAGTTTCATAGGGTTAAGGTTTTTTCTTGTAACTTACAACTTTGTATATGCATATACCAAGGTTAGTACTTATTTCAGTTTTTGTATCATCTATAAGAAGTTAGGTAAATGGTTATTAATTAATTAAATTAGATTCATTGTTAAGGAAGGGGTTCATAATTTTTGTATAGCGGTTTTTAAAAGGGAAGGGAAGAAATTTATGTATCAGGGATTTTAAAATTATAGATTATATATTTACTAATACATTTTTTCGTTTGGCCCAGTAGTGGGGATATTTCATTTTGTCGTGGCTTTTTGGTCCTCGTATACCGTAGCCCCACTACTGTAATTATATTTTCTATATATATATATATATATATATATATATATATATATATATATATATATATATATAGGTGAGTTTTGTTAGTTGTTAATATTATAAATATATTTGTTACAAGTAGTTTTGCTTTTATTTCAGTTCCTGCTTACAGTTATAATATAGCAGAACAAGGTCAATAGTGTCTTTTTCGATTTTTAAACATTATTACAGGGTATTATATTAATAGTACTTTATTCCTTGTTGTTCATAACTTCATTTATTTTTTTCGTTAATTTCCTTCAGAAATTAGCTGGCGCCCATTTCAGTATTTTTCTAGGCATCTCCGTATATTCTCTTATCTTACCCCTTTTATAGTTCCAGATTTTCAGGTGCATTATTGTATTCTTTTGGTTAAAAGATCTCTTTTCCCCTTATCTCAAAGCCAAATTCTAGTGTAGTGAGGCTAGCCCGAATTCTTGCTTGAGGTTTTGTGTCTCTGTGTTCTTTTGAGCTAAGCCATTCTTTTTATTATAACTTCTTTGCTAGTTCTTCTCTAATTTATCATCTCCTTCTCCATATACCACCCCCTAAATTTTATTTAGGTTTCAGGTTATTCCATTCCTTTTTCTATTTTGTGTCCATTCATTTATACACTATACGTTACATTGTCTTCTAATGTGTTTACTTCTCTTTCGATCTCTTAGCGTATTTCCTGTAATTCTTTTCACTAGTCTGATCTCTGGCGTTTTTAGTAGCCTTTGCATTGTGGCTGTGTCGGGTCTTGTTTCTGAGGCATATGGCATTATTGGTCTTACATTGGCTTTACAAATTCTTGACTTCATCTGTGTTAATGTGTCTTTTTCGCCATGTAGTGTTAGTAAGGCATCCAGCCAGTCTATTTGCTTTTTGTACTTGAACTCTCACTTCTCTGTCCAGGTCTCCACAGCTGGACAGTGTAATTACTACGTATTTTATTTACATTACTTGTTCAATACAGACTGATGCCATCAATTTCTATTCTACATCTGGTTGCTTCTTTGCTGACTACTATTGTTTTAGTTTTCTGAGATGAGATTGTCATATTTAATTCTTTTGCTCTTGAAGCAAGAGAAAAATTAAAAATTGAAGACCATGGGGTTCAATGAATCCTATTGTCTTATTCTGCTGCCTATTTCTATAGGTTCTATAACTTGTCCATCTATTCTGACTTCCATTTTGTTGTTTTGGTAGAAGTTTTCGATAGTTTTTATAATGTTTAGGGGAACTTCTCTATTATACAGAAGATGGACTATATATATATATATATATATATATATATATATATATATGAGTCTTACTCTGTCAAACGCTTTCTTTAGGTCAATCACACAGAAATGCTGGTCTATTATACTCTTGTGATTTCTCATTAATTTGCTTTATAACGAATATTGCATCTGTACACGATCTTCCAGTACGAAAACCCTGTTGTTCATCTGCTAAATTTATCTTCTGATTTATTACTGGTTTTTTTACTCGGTTATTACTCTTAAAATTTTAGTTTTAGGGTAGTATTTAACAATTTTATACCTCTGTAGTTTTCTGGCTGCTTTTTATCTCCTTTTTTTAATAGTAAAATTAGTTCGCCCGTTCTCCATTCTTCCGGTACTCTGACGTAACATGGGAGGGTATTTTAAAAACCTATCCAAACATTTCTAATTTGTGTGTATTTGTCCCATAAAAAGTTGGAAATATTGGTTTTTTAAATTGTTTGGAGAGTAGATAAGGACTTTTGGTTATGAACATACATTTTGTGTATTTAATTTAATTATTTTTTACTGTATTTCAAGCTAGTTTGTTGTTGTTTTTATCGGGATTATTTTAAAATTAATCAATAAATTATTGAGTTTATTTACGAAGTTAAAAAATATTTAAATTTATGTTTTAATCTTTTTCAAGTGCTAGTGTTTTTATCCCCTAAAAGACTAAATATATTTGTTCTCTTGTAGTTTAAATAATTAATACTAGTTTTGTTGTCATTATTGAAAAAATTAGAAATACTGGATATCTTGAACACATGTTTACTAGCCATTATATGCCCAGATCTAAAAAATAAACTCAAAATCTATTACAACATTCAAAAAACTTAAAAAAAATTTTTTAAACACTAAATATGGCAATTTGATAGAAAATTTTTCACAGAATGTTATATTACAACTTAAACTACGAAAAAACGAATATTTTTAGCCATTTATAGGATCAAATATCTGGCAAGGAAAATTGAATAAAACACTAATTTAAATACTTTTCAACTTCGTAAATAAATTCAATGATTTTTTGAATTATTTTTTAATATTCTCGATAAAAACAACAACAAAATACCTTGAAATACAGTAAAAAAATAATTAAAGTTTTAATCATACAATAACATAAACTTAAAATATGAACATTGATAGTAATTATCTTCATACTTTGATACTCTCACAAATTCACAAACAACAAATAATACCAATCGCACAGAATGAATGTTTATAACCAAAAGTCCTTACTTATTATTCAAACGATTAAAAAAACCAATATTTCCAACTTCTTAGGACAAATATACACAAATTAGAAATGTTTGGAAAAGTTTTTAAAATCCCGGTCCATTATGACGTCAGACTTAGGTAGTCTATTTGATAAACTATATTATAAGATTAACAAAGAAGAAAGAAACGACAAATATGTCGCTTGATTTGACGGATACTGAACTCAAATAAAATATTTAAAACTTTATTTACAGATTTCTGAGAAGTCGATTTCAAAAATTAATGACTAATGGTAAGGGGACACAAATTATTAATAGCAGCATGCTCTCATCAAAATGTAAATCATCTAAAGTCAAATCGCTAATATTTTCTCTGGTTATTAAACGTTACAAAATCTTTTTTCTCTCAGCTATCTTTCCTTTGGTCTTTGGTAATGATCTCCCTAATTTTAGATTCATAATCAACTTCGTCAACTGTCAAAAAATTTACCTCGAATGTAGGCATAGCGTGTGTTTGTTTCTATCGATACAAAAATGATTAAAAGGTCAATGTATTGCTTCACAAAAATAATAAAAAATTAGGGTCTTTATTGTTTAGTTAATAAACTCAGCATAAAAAACTAGATGCTAGATTCTAAATAAAGCCTGGTTCGACAAGTTGGGTGTCAAATTATGTGTCAATGTGGACAAAGAGAAGAAGATTGGGTCCTAAGCTGTTCGGTGCTAAATTAGTCTATAAAAAGAAGACACGCATGGGCGACAAAAAGTGTAGTATGGAGCAACGAAAGAAGATATATATAGTTGGGAGTCATAATGTATGTAACAGCTCAACACGTTGGGTGCTATTAAGTATATAAAAAAAGGAACAAATAAGTTTAACCTCTCTTTTAAACCAATATGCATATATAGTCAAAAAACAAACAAACAAATAAGCGTGTTTCCAAAGAAATAATGTGGACGTGTTTCCAAAGAAATGATGATATCAATGTGATAGTTTGAAAATAGTTGACATTACAACAAGAATACCTAATCAAACTGTATGCAGTTGGAATTTAATCGTATATAATCTCATAAGACACCACAGACCTGAAAAATTATCGACCAATTTCACTTCTTTCACAATTTTACAAAACCTTTACAAAGATTATTACAAACATATTAACAATTAAATTTGACGGATATCAACCAGTAGAACAAGCCGAATTTAGAAAAGGGTACAGCACCTGTAACCATCCATATACTTTGAAAATTCTAATAGAAAAGACTAACTGGCTTTTATAGATTATGAAAGAGCTTTTGAAAGCTTAGAACTGAGGGCAATACAAGAAGCATTAGTCAACAACCGGATCGACTCCAGATACAGAATATTAATACTTAATATTTACGAACAAGCTGAAATGATAGTGACGTTGAGTAATGGAATGGAAACAAGACCAGTAAAAATCAACCGAGGCGTAAGACAAGCAGACATAATATCACCAAAATTATTTACAGCTGCCCTAGAAGATATCTTTCCCTATCCCTATTAACGGAAGATACTTGATACGCAGATGATGTAGTACTAATAGCCGAAACATGGAATGCACTGAATACGATGATTGAGGAGCTAGACACAGAATCCCTAAAAAAAGGAATGAAAATGAATTTCAGCAAAACTAAACTAATGTCAAACAAAGATAACAAACCTATTGTAAACATCCAAGGGACAGAGATAGAACACGTAGATTAATATACATATCTGGGTCAAAATGTCAAGGTAAGCAAAGAAAATCAGACTACCGAAATAAGCAGACGTGTAAAAATGGGATGGGCAGCATACAGAAGACTCTCATACGTACTTAAAAATAAAAATATATCTCAAAGACTACGAACCAAAGTGTTTAATTCCTGTATCCTACCTGTACTTTTATAAGGAGCTCAAACCTGGACATTCACTAAAATAAAAATGGAAAGATCAGAAAAACTCAGAGAGCTATGGAACGACAGATGCTGTGTATCTCACTCAAAGATCATAAAACCAATGAAGACATTCGTAACAAAACAAAAGTGAAAGATGCTGTTGAACAGGCAGCTAAACTAAAATGGAAATGGGCTGGACTCTAAGGATGGCCTATGGAATAAAGAAATCTGGAATTGGCGGCCATATAAAGCCCACGAAGAAGACCGCAAATGCGCTGGAGCGACGATATTAAAAGAACTGCAAGACCAATGTGGAAACAACAGAGATAAATGGCGAGAATTAGGAGAGGCCTATATTCGGCAATCCGAATACAGAGAAGGGCTTAAAAAAATATATCATAAGAGAGATAATTTTGCCGGCAATATTTTTGACTGGTATAAAAGTTTGTTGCCTGGCAATTTTCGCGAATTAAATTTTGACAGTTAAATCACGAGACGTCAGCCTAGTGATTTTGTCAAAATTTCATAAGTGAACATTGCCAAAAGGCAACTTCAATAAAACCAGAAGAAAATTTTGCAGGTAAATTAATTTCTTTCGAATGACATTCGACAAGACTATTTCACGAGACAATTAATGCACCATATCAACGAAACATAATCTTTATTTATTTGTTAACAATATTAAATGTACAATTATTATAAGCTATCTATCTGTGTAGCATTTAAGAACTCGAAGATCCAGCTTTATTTGTTGCTGAGAATTTTGATTAACTGCTGGTGATGACGAATCCAGCTGCACATATGATTTTAGAGAGCTTGCATTTGAGTGACCCGTTAATTTAATTAACTCATGTTCAGAAAATACTTGCTTGAACAAGGCTGACACAGCTGAAGATCGATGTGAATGGTTTGTTATTCTATGTTTTTTTGTGTCTATTCCAATTTTGTCAGCTGAAGGGTGTTGATTTTAAGTGGACAGTTTTTAAACCAAAATCCATCCTTCCAGTTGGGGTGAACGGTAAGAATCTGTCTGATAAAATCTTTGGTCCCCTTTTTTCCATTAATTTCAAAAATAATCTAACTGGGCATAAATTGTTGTTTGATGAATTTCGTACCAGCCATTTGCTGCTTGCCAAAACCTTTCGAACCGCCCAGATATGTTTTGTAAAAATGCTGTTGTATTTAAATGCTGTTCGGCCCATAAATTTTCCCATAATATCAAATTTCTTCTGGAAAAAGTAAATCTTGCAGTTTACGGCCTCATTGCCTCTCCAAGCAAGTTCAAATGAGCAAAGGTGAAAAAACTTTTTTTATGTTCCATAGGGGGTTTCCTCGTCATAGCTTTAATTGATTTTGAATAGTTTTTCGGTGGATAATGCTTTTGAACTGAGTTTTCTTTTTTCGTGAACACTTTGAAGCTGCCTGCGCTTGGTATCTCAGGCCAATCTTGCACATTTGAAAGATATATCTGTGAAAGGGTCGATTTTTATATAAGGCATAATCCTCGAGAATTTTTGCTAATTACGTTATGGTAGTACATCTTTTTCTCACCAGTAGGAACTCCGAAAATTGGGTCCAAATAGAGCTTCTGGACCTCTGTCCATTATATCTGTCCAAAATTGATTATGACGTATCACCTTCGTGACGGATCTGTCATAATTTTGTCTCTGAGAAATCACCGGCAGAAAGGAGTTTTGTCAGTAGGAAACGTGGCGTTGCTATGACGTTTCATCAGTTAAAAATAATCTAGTGAAATAGTGAATAAAAAATTCCATTGTTTATATGCTCAACTTTACATTATTTTTTAAAAAATGTTTTAGGCGCATTTTTTGGTGTCTAACCTTAATTTGTCATGTTTTTATAAAAAATTAAACATGTTAGTCTAAACCACAGGTCTAAACTAAAGTAAGATAATGACTTCAGTCACGATACGTTCAATTAAAGCTTGTATTATTAATACCCTACAAGGGAATATATCAATTTGTACTTTTTTCCTTACGTGTACGTTGTCAAGGTTTTCTAAAGAGAATCGTTTAAATAAAAAACGTTTGCTAATATTTTCAATAGAAACATAATATGCAGTTTACTGAATGTAGGTTAAATCGAAGCGTTATTAAAAACTGGATATTGCTTCTGCTACATTTCCATGTTTCTACAAGGTGAGCTTATTTTAATATTTGAAGAGGAATAACTAAAGAGGACAGATACAAGGAATGATAAATTTAAAAAAAAATACAAGTAAAGCATTGTATCAATTAAAAGATTTTTCCTCTGTCCCTTACACTATCTCATCTGTCTCCTTACTAGCTCTATCTGCTTACTAGCTTTATTTTTTCCAAACATTTATCATTTTTTTTGCCCATTTGCTCGGTTTGATCTCGCCATTTTTATCACTCTCGCTCTAGGTATTTCTTATGATCATCAACATGTATGCGCCCACTGCTGAATATAGGTCTCCCTCAGCTCTTTCCATCTGTCTCTGTCCTGTGCAGCTTGCATCCAGTTATTGCTAATACGCTTCAGGTCGTCAGTCCGTCTAGTTGGTAGGCGTCCTCTGCTCCGTATTGCTTCTTGTCTTGGTCTCCACTCGAAAATACGTTTTGTCCATCGGTTGTCTGATAATCTGGCGACGTGTCCTGTCCAATACCATTTTAACGACGCGATTTTTTCGATGTTTGAACTGAACTCTTTCATCAGTTGCTTTCATCATGTCCTCGTAGACACATCGTCTCAGGACCAGCAACTTCACGTGGAGTCATACGTCGCCATGTTACCAAATCCACTGGTAACTTTAACATCACAATATTTACCACCACATAATGTAAACTAAATTAAAAAAAACAACTTTTAACGGGTTTTTACCCACATATTTAGTGGCTCAATACATGTATACCCACATAGTGCACTGATGATGGAATATGGATTCCGAAAACGTTTTGTGATATAGCCCGATTGGGTTTTTAAAATTATATACCTTTTATAAAGGATTTTTAATAAAAAATTTTGTTATATATGGTATACAGCCAACTACAGGAACTTAGGTTTCTTGTGGATTTTAAATTATTGTAATCTTTCAAATGGCATTAGTTCTTTGTATCTGTTAGGATCCAAAACGTACTGCCTCATATTTAGATCCTGTTAAGGTGACTAGATGCAGGCAATAAGTTAGTTATTTATTACAACCTCAGAAACTGTATACCTGAACCAAATTTAGTAAAGAGATACTAAAACAACAGAACAGAAAATTATAATAAACAGAAGAGCAGTAGGAGAAAATAACATACCAGCTGAGCTAATTAAGCGCATTGACAATGAAATCCTGCATGTACCCTTAGATCTATTTAACCAAATCTACATAACAGAAGTAATCTCCAGAGAATGGTTGCTGTCAAGTTTAGTCACACTACCAGCACATCCAGCACATATTTCCAGTATAGAACACTATTCCAAATAAATCATACAATTAAATATTCCTGAAAATAAGACACGGAAGACTATGCAAAAAACTGAAGGAAGATATTAATGATACCCAGTTTAGATTTAGAATATAATTGGGCACGAGAGAAGCGCTAGAGCATAAGTAAGAATATTCCAACTGTAGAGGACTTACGTTATTAAACATATTATACAAAATGTTTTCTTCTCTCTTATATAGCAAACTGACGACCTTTGTGGAAGACATCATTGGTGACTACCAGTGCGCATTTCAGCCAAAGCGATCTACTAGGTATCACATATAGATGCTGAGGCAGGTATTAGAAAAGAACTACGAACACAACATCGACATAAACAGTCTACTGATTTCAAACAAGCATTTGACACAGAAAAAACTATATGAAAGCCTGCTGCGTATGGATATATTCAGAAAACTAGTCATATTGGTACCTGCAGCTTACTCTTACTGACACCAAAGCAGCTGCAGTAATACAAAATATGAAGACTAATAACTTTGAGATCAATAACGGTGTACAAGATAAAAATAAGAAGACGACCTCTTGGTGGTAGTCGTAATAAGACGACATAAAGGAGACTTTCGAAGATCTTAATAAAGCGACGCGACATGTAGAATTGAGGATAAATCAAATTAGAACTAAATATATGTTTTACGTAAATGGCAAAACGAAATTATAGAAACTTCTTCTAACCTGACTTTACAGCTTTGAAAAAGTAGCAGAGTTTATATACTTAGGATCGCTAGTAACCGAAAGTAATGATGTATATGATGTAATTGTAGAAAATACTTATAAGACTTATTGTGATCTATGGTTGTCAAACATGGATCCTGTTGAAGAAAAACGAAGATGCCCTGAAAATTTTTGAAAAGAAAGAAAGAAATCGAGAACGACTATAAACAAGGTAGGTATAATGCGCTAAAAAGAATGAGATACTAAATTGGATAAAAGAAGCAAAGAATAGACATTAGTCATTATCTATCTTATGTGTGATAAGTAGCATTGGCTTGGTTTTTATTATGACAAAATAAAATACCTTCTTTTTATACCTTCTACACACACACACACAAACACACACACACACGCACACACACACGCACACACACGCACACACACGCACACACGCACACACGCACGCACACACGCGCACACCCACACGCACACACGCACGCACACACGCACACACCCACACGCACACACGCACACACGCACACACGCACACACGCACATACGCACACACGCACACACACACACGCACACACGCACACACACACGCACACACACACCCGCACACACGCACACACACACTTCAGGAATACCTGTAACTGATGGATATCTATATCATTAAATATAAATATTTCAAGTACCTTTCAATTTGTTAACTAATTTTTCATACGCAGCATCTCTATGGTGATCGACATTAAGTGTTACTTTCCACAAGCAAGGTTCACTTTTGTAAATTTCACAATAAATTGTGACATTTTTCAGTATGTACAAACGTATTTTCAACCGTAAAATAACTTAAAATTACAAATCTTTAAACTATAAATTTAAACTGTTCACAACAAAGGATCGTTAAAAAATGAGACCTTTTCAGTCTACCTGAAGAAACCGCCACACACACATCAGGTTTTTTCATCTGTCCAGTAGAACTGATTAAATTTTCATCAGGTATCAGGTCGGCTTCAGGTCGCCTGAAAGGCTTTTTATTTCCGCCACACACTATCAGGTACACCGAACAAATCTACCTGTTCAGGTGTACCTGTCGGGTGTACCTGATACTGAGTGGCCAGCCTTAGAATATTGTTTAATAAAGGAAGGTATTGATACAGAACTCCAAAAAAAGAGTTTGAAAGGCGGTATTGCGCTGCATTATCGATGCTATTCTCTTTCTAGCAAAGCTTTTGAGTCCATTCAAAAAAACTAAAGAAGAATGTGATTTAAGCGACCCACCCAGTTCTTGAACACAGTAGAATTTATATCGCATTAAGAAAGGGCAAATCTCGTATTTCTCAGATAAAATACAAGATGAGTTCCGAGAAATAATTGCCAATATCATAAGGCAAAAGACAATACAAGATTTTTGGATGCGAAATAATTTCCTTAACATTTGACTGCACTTATTAGCCACTCTGCAGATATTAGCCACAGTGAGCAAGTGACTCAAGTAGTTCGTTACTTCAAAACAAATACGTCGGAGATAGAGGAAATTTTTATTGATTTTTCCTTGTTAGTGACAAAACAGGCAAATGTCAAAGTCCTAAAAAATTACACAAAGATGGACTTAACTAAGTAGAACTGTAGAGGTCAATTCTACGACAATGGAGCAAATATAGCGGGGAAGTAGAAAGGAGCTCAGTTCAGATTACTTCAGGAGAAGTAACCTCAAGATAACATATTGTATCCCATGTGTTGCTCACTCACTTATTGTAGTTGGCTACCATTAAGGGTCTACTATTCAGTGCTACTATTAATGCTTTGTTGAAAAAAATCAGTCACGTCAATGAGTTTTTGCAAAGAAAAGATCTGACAGTAGACTTGCCTAGGAGGAACCTTCAAAGTCTTATAAAGAGTTTGCTCCATCTGAGGCCGGGACTGAAGGTAAATTCTTAACATGCATGAATGATCTACTTCACGAGTTCTCAGAAAAAAAATCAAGAAAAAATAAAAAATCCTGATGATCTGTGCAATGATGAAACTCTCACAAGTGCTAAGAATGTGTATAATAAAAGATCTAAAAATTAAAGCAGAAGAATTAGCAAACATCTACACTACTGATTCAGTACCAAAAAATTGAAATCTAAATAGAAAATTTTAAGAATCACGTCAATCTTGAATGGCAAATAAAAATTAAACAAAAACGTGCAGTATTTGCAACAAAACATATTCTTCTAGGTACAATATTGACAAAAATTGAAGATTTTCAGTTCTCGTCTACCGAGCAAGCCCATTTTAAGATCGACTAAATCACGTAGTTTTTTAAGGACATGTCTATTTCATTCCAACATCGATGAATTGGGGCATTATCAAGAACCAATAATGTTGCTAAAAACGATAGGCATCACAGACATATTAATGTGTTTGCATGACCAATCAGTGGCTTCTAGTCGCATTAATATAAGCTAAGGCAGTGATACGATCCTTGGTTATTTTAGGTCCACGTGCTGCTGATTCACGACGTGCTTCAAATCAAAGCTTTGCAATTGAGCCCAGTTTCGTGTGCATTGTAAACGTTTCATCCTTTAGTAACTCCCTTAATTCAATTTAGAATTAATCTCCTACTGATACATCAGCACAGTTTTTATCCTTGTACTTAAAGCTCATAAATGTCATGAATCGACTTAAAAGGTTTTAACCAGCCTCTGCTTGCTTTAATTTGATAGCTCTCGGGGTTTTTCATTGCATTTAACTACTTTTTCTGACTTTTTCACACACAATCAGAAGATATAGGTTCTCCCTTGAATCCTTTTTGAGTAAACCACTTATACACAGTATCATCTAAATCCTTGATTAAGGTAAGTTTTACGACTTGTGGATCCGTGAGAAGAATCAGCCTGGAACATAAAGTTATAAAGAACTCATTAGTACAACACATTTTTGCGTAGTTGCAATTGAGTTACAATCCAAACAAACTATTTCTCTTACTTATATGTAACTGTATTAATATGTGCTTTTCAATATAAGTGTAATGCACAGTCTATCCCATGAATATACGACTGTTTTTATATGAAAACATTGTACGAAAACAGTAGTATATTCATGGAATAGACTTTATTAATTAATATGTATAAGTATATTAATATAAGTATTTTTCATAAATAAAACTTAGCTTAATCTAAAAAATACCTTACAGTGGTATTATTCTTAGTAGTGAGGGGGGAGGAAGGGGATAGGGAAAGGTGGCGGCAAACTGATACTTGCACCCGCCCCCAGACAAATCTCTTAGTTTCGGGCCTAGCAACAGGTCTATATTATTATATAATGATAGGAAAACCGTTTACAAAATAAAACAATATGATCAACAATATTTTTTTTTAATTTCAAATGTCACACCCTGTATTTTAGAGAAAAGTTACATTTTACTTGAAAATTACTCTGTATAAATTACTTATTACACATGTTGTTTCATTTTATTATCCAAATGAAACAATTGTTTTTAAGAATACAGTATGTCTCAGTAAGTTTAAACTATGGAAAACTTTTTTAACTAAGTTTTTCTTCATAAAAAGTTTTGCATTGCACAAAACCTAAAATGACACCAAATTGTTTAAGTCGTATACGTGTAAAATTTAAAAATAAAAAAATATAAAATTTATTCATTGCGAGTAAAGTAGCTTAATTTTTGACCATATCGAAGAAAAAAGTTATTCAAAACATTTCATGACAGCGAAAAACTATGTTGAAATTTGCAAGTACATCCAGTTATATTAACAAAATTAGGGACCATACTAGCTTTAGATGTGTGTTTATTAGCCGTTTTACCAATAAACTAACTTTTAAAATTTCCAGCTTGGTGGGTTTTGAACTCGAGGTTTTTCAAAACAATGAACGTTTAACTGAACTGTACTCATATGTAGGATATCTTTTTCTACTTCGTCTTCTTCTTCTTGTTGTTATATGTATTAAAATTTGGGCCTGTTCTTGCCTGATTTTAAGTATTAGCGTATTTGTGACGTTGATAGCCAGTTACCTCGCTATCTTTTAAGCGGTCTTCTGGTAGTAGGGTATCCTTACTATACTGGCAAGACTCTCACTATCCATTGTAACCTGTTTTTTCACTCTTATCCAATCTGTCTTCGCCAGCGTACAATATTCTGGATATTGCAAATATCTCTTCGTTATTTTGTCTCTTACCGGTTTTCCAACTATTAATCTCAAGGTTCTCATTTCTCTTTTCATTGCGCTTTTCAATGTTCTAAACGTTTTAGTTTTCTCTGTACAGGTTGTTAAAACTAGAAATAACTTTGAAAATCCTCTAATCAACACGCCTACTTAATGCGCAGCATAATTAGCGGAAATATGTTTAATAGAAGTAGACACGATCTGTTAACTACGTTTAAAAATCTCTTAGTAAAGCTACGGCGTTCATCCATCTCCGAACCGGAAAGAAAGAGATGGATGAACTTTTTCTCTTTCTGCTCTTTGAACCGATAGGCAAAATTTTGAAACTAATTCCTTTTCCTGAGATATAGATATGTTGGTTGTTGCTCTGAGATGCCAAGGGGGTCTTCTGACATTATTGTCACAAAATTAGTTGCATTACTCCTGCAGTGATCTTTCCCAAAATAACTTTTTCCTGTTTTACCTTGGCTATACCGTGCTAATGACCACCAACGGATCAGAAATACGTTTATACGATTATCTCAGTTATATTATTAATCACCATTTTCAAGTTTCTCACAGGTAGTCCATCTATCGTCTACTATAAATAAATGTGTGACAATGCCCGATAAAATACTTGTTATATATACATATATATATCGCACCTCTGTTGCAATACCGCCACAACTCCGAAAAAGTGAATTTTGGTTTTTTGGTCTAGAACATCTACAAAAACGTCAATTTATGTAGTGCAAAACTGCCACAAAACAAAATTCAATAAATGTCCACAGTATAATATAAAGTGTCTTTATGACATTTTAAAAATATTAAAATCACAACCTGCAATACTACCACATTATGAATTGCGGCAGTATTGCACAAGGAGATATCAGTCTAGTCGACTACAATACCGCCACATTTTACTTATGGCGGTATTGCATCAGTCTTTTGGATTGTAATCAGTCTCATTTCCGTTTTGTTAGCGTGCATGTGTACTTTATTTTAGTGTTTTTCGGTGTTTTATAACCCGTTGTTTAGTAAAGTACAGTGATTTTAGAAAAAAATGAGTGGATATTCAAGAGGAAGAATAATGTTAAATCATCTTGTTTTACAAGAGACTGATGATTATAGGAGCCTTAAGTATTAGGTATTGTTTGTCAGACTGTATGGTTTCAATTGAACCGAAGTATCGATCTTCAGCTTGTAGTACACCAAGACAATTAAGCTCAGCTTATTATGTTACTCTTAATAGTGGAAAAATTAGAATCTGCAAAAAAATGTTTATGAGCACATTTGACATAGGTGACAGGTTTATTCGTAGTGTTAGAGATAAATGTAAAAATTCTATAATTGACTACGATTTTAGAGGGAAACATCAAAATCACCAAACAGTTGCAGCAGAAATTAAAAATGATATACTTGATCATATTAATAGTATCCCTAGGATAGAGTCTCACTATTTGAGGGCCCAAACGTCGCGGGAATATATCGATGGAGGGCTAAACCTTGCATCAATGCATTCATTGTACAGAGAGAGATGTGAAAAGGAGGGTAGAGAGGTAGCAAATATACATTTATATACGAAAATTTTTAATACGGAATTTAATATCGGTTTTTTCGTGCTAAAAAAAGATCAGTGCTCGATCTGCACAGTCTACAAAAACGCAGAATGTAAAGATGACTTGAAAGAAAATTAAGAGCAGCATATAAAATTAAAAAATGATTCTCGAAAAGTAAAGGAAAAAGTTGCTTTAGAAGCTAAACAGGGTGAAATCGTTATGGCTTGTTATGACCTTTAAGCTGTTTTGCCATCTCCTGTTGGGAAAACTTAAATTTTTTATTATAAACGTCGATTATCTTCTTATAATTTTACAATATATAATGTAGGAACCATGAACGGTTATTGCTATTTTTGGAGTGAGTCAGTGGCACATAGAGGATCTAACGAAATTGGAAGTTCTGTGATGAAGTTTCTATCAGAACACAGTCGTGGTCAAGATGTTGTGTTCTATTCGGATAACTGTATCGGTCAGAATAGGAACAGACTGATATTATCTTTGTATATATTTTTTGTAGGAAAGTATGATATACTATCTATTACCCACAAATATTTCGCTGTAGGACATGGACAGAATGAAAGAGACAGCATGCACTCCGTTGTAGAAAAACAAAAGAAAAGAACCCTAAAATCTGAACCCATATACATTCCTGCACAGTGGGTAACTGTAATTCAAACGGCAAAAAAAAACTGGGCAACCATATTCTGTTACGGAGATGGAAACAGCAGATATTGTAGACTTAAAAGATCTATCCCAACAATATGGAACTAATTATAATGTCGATGTCTTTGGTAATAAAGTTAGATGGAACGATATAAAAATATTGCGTGTTACAAAGGAACAGTCTACTAGTTTTCAATATAAGTATATGTATGATGAAAACGAGTCCTTTAAAACAGTAGTTATTCGGCGTACTACACGTGGTTCAAATGTTGTACTAAAAAAAGCTTTTGTTACTCCACCAAAAATTTCTGCTGAAAAAAAAAAGATTTAGTTTCCCTCTGTAAATCCAATGTCATACCAAAGAGCTACCATCCTTTTTATTACAGCCTGAAATCTTAAAGCTTGAACTGTAGATAAAAAATAAATTAATTGGGCATAATTTATTATTTCTAATAATTCTATAATACTAATTTTTATCAATCAATTTTTTATACTTTCATACTTTTATAATTAATATTACGTTTACAATTATTTCACTTTTTGTGAAATAGTAATTTTTTTTTGACAATCTATTCTGGTGTACAACGAAACTTTATTGCAGTTTTGTATGTAGCAATCGTCGGTTTTAAGTTACATCTGACTAAAACATGCTCCATTCCGTGATGCAAGACTGCCACATCTCATATTTAATTATTAAAATATTCAAAATTATAATAATTTAATCAGTTACTGCTTGTTTTGTATTTCTACAGTCACAATAAGATTATATAGAATGCAATGTATCAACAAAAATAAAACAATATACGTTTTTTAGTTTCTATACAAGTTGTTTTATTGAACAGTAAAACTTAAAACTGCTCTCCTGTAAAATTTACTAATTTTTACTTATGGCGGTATTGCAACAGAGGTGCGATATATATATATATATATATATATATATATATATATATATATATATATATATATATATTACATAATATTTATTAACCTGTACAGAAAAAATTGGCTGTTATTGTTGCAGAAGAGTATAAAGTGCCTACATAGAGAAGTATTTAGCAATTAAATTATTGTTCACAGCAAATATTCCTACAAAAATAGTAATCATTAGTTTAAAATAGTAATAAATTGAAAACTTTATAGCAGTATTAATTATAATCTTAATGTAAAATCAGAAAACTGGTTGTCCATGAGAAAACAGGGTGCCAGAAGATGAGGTTCATCTTGGGCACCAGGTGCCTCACACACCATCGTCGACATGACGATGTTAAGCGATCCCAAAAACTCTCGAGTAACGAGATTGCACTGATTTTCTATTTTTCTATTTTCTATGGAATTTTCACAAAATTCCAGGAGACAAGTGCCAGGCACACCAGGTACCTCTGAAACCATCGCCGTTATGATATTCGTGTTCAGTGACCCCGACAACACTCGAGTAACAAGTTTTCACTGATTTTGTATCAAATTTTCACAAAACTCCGGAAGATGCCTAGGTACACCAGGTAACTCGGAGAACATGGCCGTCATGATATTCGTGTTCAGTGACTTCAAAAACTCCCGAGTACTAATATTGGACTTATTTTCGTCAATTATTTCCGAATTACAAATTTATCAGTTTTCATCACTTAGAAATGCGCTTTGGAAAATACATTTGTCTTTTTTAATAATGCAGTTTTTACTTCCACATCATCATTTTAGTTCACAAAATTTCGAGACGCTCTTACGATTCGAATGCAACAAGTAGGTATCGTTGAGATCCATCCAACTGCAAAATATTGCTTCATTGCCTCGCTTAACATCGTGATACGAGATTTTTTTCCATAAAGATATATAAGTAATTAACCTAAAATACAAAACCTAAACAGGATCAAATAAGAAACGAAGATATCAGGAAAAAGATTATGTCGAAGATGTAATCAGAGGAAAAAGGAAACGAAGAAATAACTGGAATCAACATTTAATGTGAATAGGAGCAGGTATAATTGCAAAAATTGTAAGAAATGGAAAACTAAACGGAAATAGGCTCCCATCAAATAAAATAAAAAGAAGAGGAAGCAATTTTAAATTCTCAGTATAATTTTAAGGTCTCGAAGATACTGTGTTCAAATTCATTCTTCAAAATTTAATTAAGAAGTTGTATAGCGAATGGTTATACAACTAGTTAAACACCAGGAGACGCAGTAGTAGCCCTAAACGAAATAGAACGCTTAATTAAACAACACTACAAACTTCACACTACCGATTCCATTCTGTTTCACGATCTAAATATCCCGTACCAGCACAAAATTTGACTTAGATCGGTTTTCAAATTTAAATAGGAGACTGTTTTGCGGACAACATTTGCACATAGATATTCTGATAAAAATTTTATTTTAAAAATATAATGGTGATGTCTAAAGATACTAGAACTAGTTCAGGAATAGCAAACCTGCCGCCGAGAGCTCATGGCTTTGAGCCTAAATACCTTTCTTCTCAGGGAACCATGTCACGACCCATAAAATTCCGATCTACACCTTCTTTCCTTCCCCATCCTACCCAACAAGAATATGGAGAAAACCAGATTCAAAAAATCCGTAAGTTAAGGTGGAAACTATAGTGCTAAAAACTGAAAACGAGGCCGCTAACGATGCTCTTGGGATATTGGGCAAAATCCCATTGAATATCAGCCTTGTTTCTGTATGCGAGGCTCTACAGGAATCAACCAACGATCCTCAGTTACTCGTAGGAATAAATACGAATACCCACCAACCGGCAAGGCTAGCACGGTGTTTAAATGCCAAAAACCCGATCACTGTAAACCAACCCTACTCAAATTGCGTCAAAAAGATAAACCTCAACATCGCCACATATAATGTTCGGTCACTCTCTACCGAGGAAAGATTCGAAGAAATGGAGAAAGAACTATCAAAAATGAATTGGGATATTGTGGGTATCAGTGAAGTAAGAAAACAGAGAGAAAGTCTCATCACACTCCCATCAGGCCATTTATGGTACCACAAAAGAGAAGAAGAATCGAAAGTGGGAGGCATCGGTTTCTATATTCACAAAAAAATTGCCAACAGAATTGTGTCAATCAACCAAATCTTAACAAAGATGGTCTACTAAAACATCAAAATAAGTATACATCCCTACTACAGGACATCCAGATGAAGAAGTCCAAATATTCTACGAATAAATATCCTGTGCAATCAAGGAAAATAGTGGTCACTTCTTAATAATAGGTGGCGATTTTAACGCCAAAATAGGCACTAATGTAGAGCCCTGTGAAATAATATTTGAAAGTTTTGGAAGTGAAGACAGAAATGATAAAGACCAACAACCGTTAACTTTCCTTTTGGAAAATAATCTCAATTAAATGAACAACTTAAAAAAAAAACCACAGAAGATGGACATGGGAAAACCCTGATGGAAACACAAGGAACAAAATCGACTATTTCTTAACGAACAAAAAAGAATTGTTTAAAAACGTAAACGTGTTAACCAGTTTACTACAAGCAGTGATCATAGGTTATTAAGAGCGAAAATAACGAAAATGGCAGAAAAAGAAAAACTCAAAATGATAAATAAGAAACAACCAAAGAAATGGACAAAGGCAACTAATATTCAGGAGATCGAAAAATATATTGATAATTCATTGAAAGACACAACAAGAGACATCAATGTACTGAACAAACAAATAGTCAACACAATGCAACAGGCTCAAACTAAATATTGTCCTACAAGCAAAAAGGATGAAAAACTAAGTCAACTTACGAAAACCCTTATAGACCAAAGGCGACAGATGAAAGAAGATTATAAGCAAAGAAGCGCTAAATAATATAAATAAGACGATTACAAAGGCCATAAGAAAAGACATAAGAAACTACAAAAAAGAAAAAACTAAACAAAAGCAATAGAGCAAAACAAGGACATACAATTTTTGAAAAAGAAAGTGCAAAAGGGAAAAATAGATAGAAAAACAAACTAAGAAACAGAGCTTGAGAAGAAACTGAAAACACAAATAAAATATTAAGAATAGTCGAAGAGTTCATCACAGAGTTATATAGATTAGTAGAAAAAGATAACAATACACAACCTCCAATTACAGTAAAAACTGCGGTACTAAACCAAGGAACCAAGGATGCCCGATAAAATAAAATCAGAAATCAAAGAGGCTCTGAAGGAAAATGAGAAATAATCACGCAAACTGGTAAAGATGAAATAGTGTCAGAAGCAATAAACATTGGAGAAGATATATTACTTAAAAAAATTAAACTTCTTTTCTAAACTAAACTACTAAACCGAAGAATCGGTCTTGGCTGGGTAGCATACGGAAAACTGAGAGAAACTTTTAAAAGTGAACTGCCCACATGCCTGTAGAGAAAAGTGTTTGATCAATGCGTCCTCCCAGTGTTGACATACGAAGCAGAAACACTTACTTTAACAAAAGCCTCAGCTACCAAACTGAGAGTCACACAGAAGAGAATGAAGTAATCCAGGTTAGGAATGACACAGCGAGACAAAATAAAAAACGAAGAGGTCAGAAGAAGAACCAACGTGACTGACGTCATCGAAAGGATAGCCAGACTAAAATTGACATAGGTAGGACACAGCTAAAATGACGGATGGGCAATGAGCAAAGAGGTTATTTGAATGAAGTCCAAAGGAAGATAAGAGAAGCCACCTACACGATAGGCTGAAGATTTAAGAAGACAAAATAAAAAGTGGATGAGAGTGGCGCAACATAGACGGGGTTGGAAACACGAGAATGAGGCATATGCTCAGTAGAAACTGAATGATGATGATACCGATAATGAATGGATTAAGTTTCCGAACACAATAATGCCAAAAAATGGTATTTTAGAGGTACTTTTTTGAAAAAAAAAATATTCGTTTGATATGGATATAATTGCATATTTGAAATTAACTTTAAGTTACGATTAGCTTTTGTAATAACTTCTTTTCAATAATTGTCCAAATATTATTTCTAATAATTGTCCAAAATTAAACTAGTTTACCTCGCCTTACCTAACTCGCGAGCAAAATCCTTGTTTGATACAAACAAAAAATAATAATATCCGACAGTTAAATTGGACGTGATGATTTGGACTTAAATTTAAAATTCGATACTGAAAAATAAAATTACCTGTTTCTGCATACATGATTTGGACGCTGGGTGTAATTGAAATGTAAATGGAAAGTCAGGTAATAAAATTCTAGAGATTAAGCTTGATAAGGTTTATTTGTCACTTTGAAATAAATACGACATACATTTTACGAAATGGAATCGATCGATACAGTTAGTTTGATACTCATGTATCCTATTTCTAACGAACATAATTTTTTTTCTACTCTTTGGATCTTTAAGTCTATTACTTTCACTATTATAGACACTATTAATTTTAATGTAAGTTTCAGTTTGAAAATTTTTTAAAACATCAATAAAATGGAAAATATTTGGATGAGCATAGTAAAAATTATCATTAAAACGCGAGTGGAACGATTCACAAGCATTAGTTGTTAATTGTAAACTCTCACTCATCGCAGCCCACATCTCCGACGGAAATGTTGCGTGGTCGCCAATGTAGTTGTCCAATAAGTAGTCGGAAAACTTTTCAATTTTTGAATCCTTTGATTGAATAGCCATAAAATCATATATGAAAGATTCTTCGACTTCTGAGGGAGGTAAAAATGGCAGCCCAAAAATATATTTCAGCCATTTAGATATTTCACTGTCTGCCAATTTATATTCCCGAATTAAGCCACAACCACCGATATTACGATACCAAGCTTGCATAAG
Source organism: Diabrotica undecimpunctata (assembly GCF_040954645.1). NCBI lineage: Eukaryota > Metazoa > Arthropoda > Insecta > Coleoptera > Chrysomelidae > Diabrotica > Diabrotica undecimpunctata. The sequence goes on along the minus strand of NC_092803.1, from coordinate 45,476,430 downwards.
ATGAAAACGGCACCCTTTAATGTGCACATTTGGAAATTCAAAACGCGCAGCATTGTGGATAGCAATTTCAAAATCGGAGAAAATGATTTTTGGATTGAATTTTAGACCAATTACTTCACATTTGCGTTTCAAAACATTAAATAGTTTTATATAGGTTTGTTCCGATTTGTCGGGAAGTAAACAATAACACAATGGTATGTAATGTCCATTGATAAATACATGTAAGGTAAAAAATTGCTTGAAATATTAAGCACAGTAACTAAATGTACCGTCCATATAGATCGTTTCACTGCCGCACAGAAAACGCATGTTAGTGTTACACGAGAAGATGATAATGTTAGAACTTAGTTCAACCGCAAATATAAAATTCTCGTCTTTCAAGTGTTTTGATATTCATAATATTTACCGCAGCAATAGTTTCTTCTTTACTTTTGGGCAGTTTCGGTTGAGCCATTCGCCGTTCACTGTATATTTGATTTCGTATTAAATTAACTTGCTTGATGTGGCTCAAGCAATCTACATTTTCTTTTAACGCACTATGTATGATTTTGGACGACCTTTCGGTCAAATTATCCTTAGCCTTCCTTTTGGCATTGCTACGCACAATCTGTCTATTAAGCGTCTTGATATCACACTCGTGATTATCTTCTAGATTACTTCGGATCACTAACTTTTCTGGCCCTTTCGTGAATATCTTTGCTTTACACGACCGTTTTACGCACCTCCAATACGTTTCTCCCGATTTTAGTACTTTATCTTGAGAAAAAGTAAAACTGTTCACTTTGAGCAAAATTTTACCACGATTAGGTACTTACTAACGTTGAAATTTCCATGTTCACTTTTCACTATTCTCTGACAAACTAATAACTAGTAACTAAGTAAATTTCAATGACCATCATTAAACCCTAATTATATCTAATATCTGGTACCTGCGATAATCCTTCCGGCAGCGTCCAAAACAAGGGTACTTTTAAGACCCTCAGGTACTTCAGCGGTGAAAACATGCCCGCCCGTTAAATTTTAGGTTGCGAACTCCGCAAAACTTTTATGGGGTATAAGTATAATTAAATAAATAAAAGTTCCACATGGTTTCAGTATAGTGAGACAGGCTGTATAAAACTTGTTTAATAATAAATTCTTCTTTATACGATCTAGTGTTTTTTCAACACTGTGATAAGATAGTACGGCTATTAAATATAGACATATATGGTCTGGCATCGACAGTTAACATATAATTACAGAAGATGCTTCTTTTTTATTTAACGTTTGTTTTTGTTCTAGTAGGTGAGTAAAATATTAAATTTTTGTTGACATTCATATAAAAATTTTAATATGGATTACTGCATTTGCAGATAAAATTTATTTATTTTATTTGTATTCATACCGTTCAAAATATGTTTACGAAAAATATTATGTTAATAGATTAACTCATTATGATTAAGTTTTACAACCTCCCTTATGTCTTTTTCTTCATGCTCCATCTACTGTACTTTCGGTGTTCTTGATTTTCTACTTTATTTATCCAGTCCATTATCGCCCTTAAAGAGCTTATGCTTTCTCTTATGAAATACAAGTAGCCCAGAGTGTTTAAAAAAAAGGTCGAAAAATTTTTATGATAAATAGATGAAAAAGTACTCGTATTTTTACCTTGCGTATTTTTTTAACAATAATTATGGTCAAAATTTGATTTTTTGTCTATAAGTTTTTTCACTTATATTTTACATATCTTTATTTTCCCGTTTTTAAATTAAAATTGATAAATAGTTTACGGAGTTATTTGCAAAAAAGCAGTTTTTTTGCACTAATTTATGTTTAATAATTTAAGTTTATATTTAATTAACAAAATAAAATGTTATTAATACATTTGAACATCGAGGAATTACCGTCTTTTAAATTTGTGCGAAATTTCCCCCCGATCGGTCAAATAGTTTAAAAGTTTTAATTTATTTATCCCTGAGGCTAAATATTTAAACTATTGAGCTTGCTCTATTACTGATGCTATAGTATATTTGAAGAATAAGCTGGAGTAAATTCTCAGAAAAAAAAACTAAATTGTTAAGCATATTTTAGTACGTGTGCTTTTCGTACAACGTCAATATTTTAGCTTATTTTACGTTGGGTTTGACTATTTAGATAGAAATTTTTCCATGTCACATGGACTATCGTAAAATTTAAATACCTGCTATTGTTAGAACTGTGTAGGCTAGGGTTTTTTCAGCTGGTCACAGACGTACTTTAAGGGTATTACATTATTTGTTTCGGTTTGTTAGATATTTAAACCATTTTCAAAGCATATTATATTTATATAAATCTGTTTATTTTAGTAACGTTATTTATGGTTATTTTTGTCGTTATGATAATGACCCATTAAATAACAAGAAATAAAGAAACTCTTAAAATACACAGGTATTTAGTTAATGGTCTTTTGATAGATTAGATAGAAAAAGTCGATTAGCGAAAGATGGTTTCTGATAAATGTGAACGCTATCTTAAATAGTATAAATTTCGATTTTGTTTGGAAAACCAATGATTAATAAAATGGTTAATGGTCTTTAAATAGTCATTCATTAATATCAGAAAATTTTTGTTTAGTCGATTATAAGCGAGTGAAGAGATCTGACACAGTTGTTTTTTGCAAGAGTGAATAGTGAGTTTATAGAATATGGAATTAACGTGTGATTATACACCAGTTAAAAAATTAAAGTTGAATCATTTATCACTTAACGAAAAGAGTGTTATCCTTAACGTCTACAATTATTTTAAGCAACACAATCCTTCCAATACTGTTGATAGTATAGTTGAAATTTCGTCTAAAGTAATGGGATATTCAAAATCAACTGTATATAACATTTTAAAAGAGGAAAAATCAGCTGGTATAACGCCACCCAAACCGAGACCAGGAAGACCAAAATTGTCGAAAGTGAATGTGGATGAATTCTTCAAAAATGCAATTCGTAGAATGGTCCACTCATTTTTTTTTAACAAACAAATACCAACTTTAGATAAAGTTTTACAAGCCATTACCGACGATCCCGATTTACCCACAATAAGTAGAGACCAACTTTGGAAAGTTTTGCATGAGTTAAACTTTAAGTATGAAAAAGTGGGCAGACAGTCAATGCTTATCGATTCCGAAGAAATTGTGTGTTGGAGACGAGACTACCTCAGAAAAATAAAAAAAATGAGGACAGAAAATAAGAACATTTATTATTTAGATGAAACGTGGGTTAATGAAGGTCATACTGTAGGGAGAGTTTGGAAAGACAAAACTATAAAAACATGTCGACAAGCATTTCTGGAAGGATATTCACCTGGTTTCAAGGAACCAACAGGTAAAGGTCGACGATTAATTGTTACCCATATAGGTAGTATGAATGGATTTCTTAAGGAGGGTTTACTTTTGTTTGAATCAAAAAAGACCTGTGATTATCACGAAGAGATGAACGGAGACGTGTTTGAAGAATATTTCGAACAGATGATTGAATTCATACCTAAAAATTCAGTTATTGTGATGGACAATGCAAGTTACCACTCTAGATTAGTTGAACGTTTACCAACTACTCAATGGAGGAAAGATGAAATTGCAATGTGGTTAACTTCTAAGAATTTAATCTTTGACGATACAATGACAAAAGCAGAATTATTAGAGCTTGCTAAAATTAATAAACAAAATTATAAAAAATATGTCATTGAGGAAATAGCCAAAAAACGAGGAATTGAAATACTTCGCCTACCACCGTATCATTGCGAGCTAAATCCGATTGAATTAGTATGGGCCGAAGTTAAAAGTAATGTTGCTCGAAATAATACAACTTTTAAATTGTCAGATGTTACTATTCTTTTTCATAAATCAATATCCGAAGTAACGACTGAACATTGGCAAAAATGTATTAATCACGTTATGGATATTGAGAAAAATATGTGGAAGCTTGATCATATAATAGATAGCAGTATAGAACCTATAATAATTCATCCCGGATCGGATAACACTTCGTCTGAAACAGAATATGAGGAAGCTTAACTTTAAACTGTAGCTCAGAAGTTTATTTTACATTTGAACTAATTGCCGACAACTTCATTGTTTATTTTTTATTTATTTTTTATTGCTAATATAATTTTCATTCTTATTTCCAATATTATTAGTATTAAGAATATTATTATTTATTAATAGGAATATATAAAAATTTACAGTTTTTCTGTATGTATTTTACGTTTCAGTATAATTTATTGTATTTTATTATTTTATATTAACTGTATGTTTCACAAATAATAGAATTTTTATTCTTTTTATGTATATCTTTTTATTTTAAACCAGTATTGGATTGGATTACTTTGTTCTAAATATCCAAATAAATTTAAGGCAAACTTTTCTTTTAAGATTACGTTTTAGTTAGAAGATGTGCACGCCTATGTATTTCGAGGTGCGAAGATTAGTATTCTGAGAATTTACTCCAGCTTATTCTTCAAATATACTATAGACACATTTAGTACATTTCATAGGATTCTTTAAGACTTAAACTATCTCAGAAGTTAAATGTATATTGCGTCTTCATCAAAATTATTTACAAAATAAACGTTTGAAAAAGATGGCTGTTTTTTACTTATAAACAATTGTAATAACTTCTATATTTTTCAAAAAAAAAATTTGTTTAATTTACTAATGTTTGTATTTTGAGTACGATTTCCGAAGTGGAAATTGAAACGTCAATAAACGTATTTTAACCTTTAATTGTGGCTTATTCCCATTTAAATAGTAATTAATTTAAAATGCCACAAGAAAATAGCTTCAGAACCATATTTTTCAAGTTACAGTTTTGTACGTACAACCATAAAATTCATCCAATTTTTCGAAACTTACAGCCCTTCGAAACGATAGTACTTTCGAAAGATCGACATAGAAAAGTGGAGGGGATAACTGTTTCAGCTCCTCTTTTTTTCGAGATCGGAACTTCAAATTGAAACACGTAAGAAAAATTTCCATTATCTCGGCTTCCTTTACATCTAGAAGCCTCTTGTTATTATTATTTTCACTGGTTGGGAAATATGGCAAACCTCGGAAAAATTGAGTCCATTTGAAATTCTTCGTAAAAAACTTACTGTTTTTTTTTTAATTTGACTGGAATAGTCTGTCGCAGTATTTGATGACATAATTTTCACATCCCTCCCTAAAACCCACCCCCCCCCCGGAAATCTCGAAAAATCCCGGAAAATCACCATAATTATAATTAATATAAGGAGTATAATAATATAATGTGTAAAAAATTACCTGAAATTTAATTTATAAAATATATAGGTATTATTACATTATTGATATGGAATGAAAAAAAATATATGTTGATTTTCCGGGATTTTTCGAGATTTCCGGGGGAGGTGAAAATTATGTCATCATTATTAATACTGCGGCAGACCCCTTTTTTAAACGTTTATTTTGTAAATAATTTCGATGAAAACGCAATATGCATTTAACTTCTGAGATAGTTTAAGTCTTAAAGAACCCTATGAAATTTGCTAAATGTGTCTAGCATCATTAATAGAGCAAGTTCAAGAGTTTAAATATTTAGCCTCAGGGATAAATAAATTAAATACCTTTTAAACCATTTGACCGATCGAGGGTAAATTTCGCACAGATTTAAAAGACGGTAATTCCTCGATGTTCAAATGTTTATTTTGTTAATAAAAAAAGTTATAAATTAGTGCAAAAAAACTGCTTTTTTGCAAATACCTCCGTAAACTATTTATCAATTTTAATTTAAAAAACGGGAAAATAAAGATATGTAAAATATAAGTGAAAAAACTTATAGACAAAAAATCAAATTTTGACCATAATTATTGTTAAAAAAATACGCAAGGTAAAAATACGAGTACTTTTTCATCTATTTGTCATAAAAAATTTTCGACCATTTTTTTAAACACTCTGGGCTACTTGTATTTCATAAGAGAAAGCATAAGCTGTATTAATAACATTTTATTTAGTAAATAAAAAAATTAATAAAATTTATAAATTAGTGCAAAAATACTGCTTTTTTGCAAATATCTCCGTAAATTATTTATCAATTTTAATTTAAAGAACGGGAAAATAAAGATATTCTTGATATAAAAAAATTATGTAAATATTGTTATGTAAAATATAAGGGAAAAAACTTATAGACAAAAAATAAAAATTGTGGCTATAAATTATTGTTTAAAAAAAATGCAAGGTAAAAATACGAGTATTTTTTCATCTATTCGTCATCTAGTAACCCCCACCTATGTCTTAAAAGCTTCAGATATCTGCGAAAAATTTTGCCGTGAAATCGATGATTGTTGCATAACCAGACTGGGCTAAAGTGAAAACAGAGTAGGTTAAATATTCTCGCATTAAGATAATATGGTATTCTTTATTTGCCAATCTGTTTCTACTTTTTGTTATCTGATTTTAATTAGTTCAAAGACAGGGCGTTCTGATCATGACACCAAACTATAATATACCTGACATGCATCTAAGCAAATTCCTTTTAAGCAAATCTCTTCAAAATCTAAGCACATTTAAAATTCTTTCTTGTGATCTCCGCCATTTTTCATTTTATCTGATCATTTAGTATTATGTTTCTCAAGGTTAGGTCAAACAGTAACCATTCCATATTACCTTCTTCCTCTTATGGTGCCGTCTTCTAACTAAGGTTGGCGATTACTTCTTTAAACGCTTCCCTTTATTTTACAACTTGAAATATCTGTTCAATACTAAGGTTAGTCCAATATCTGATATTTCTCAGTCAAGATTTCTTCTTTCTTCCCAAGCCTTTTCTTCTCTCTACTCTTCCTTGCATGATGACGTGCAGAAGAGAGTATTTATCGTTTCGAAGTATGTGGCGATGTTTTTCTTATTTTAATTGTGATCATAAGCTTTTTTTCCATGTCCAACTCGTCGTAACACTTCTTCGTGTGAGACTTTTGCAGTCCAAGTAATTTTTAGACTAAGCCTATGTAGACAAATTTCGAATGCGTCTAATTTTTTTACGGATTGGGCTTTTAGAGCCCAAGCTTCTACTCCATATAGCAGTTGTGACCATACATATCATTCGATGAACCTCAATCTGATTACCATAATCAATTTCTTATTTGTAAACATTGACTTGTATAAATTTTATAAATCCTTTTCGAGCTATTTCAATTCTGACCTTTATCTCCTCATCTTGGTCTAAATGTGAGTTTATAATTGCTCCGAGGTATTTATACTTGTCGACCCTCTCTAACGGTTTACCCTCCAATGTTAGATGTATGTTGTCAACAGGGAGTTTCGAGATCACCATGTATTTGGTTTTATCTATATTCATTGTTAGTCCCATCTTTTGCTTTCTCTCTTAATTAGTTATATAGGAATTTGTAAATCTTCTATATTTTTTGCCACGATTGCAGTATTGCCTGCAAATCTTATGTTATTAATGATGCTCCCTCCAATCCTTACACTTTCAGTTTTTTCCCATAGTGCCTCCTGAAATATTAGGTGGGACTACACATTAAATAATTGTGGCGACAGCACACCTTCCTGTCTGGTTCCTCTATGAATTTCTACTTGGTTTTATTCTGGTATAAATTTTTGATTAAAATAATATCCTTGGGATCTAGGTCTATGTGTTTCAATGCATGTATGAGTATATATATATATATATATATATATATATACGCTGTTGAATAACTTTGAGTAGTATTTTTAAAGTGTGGCTCATGAGGCTAATTAATGGCTATTCATTGCAAGATTTAGGATTATTTTTCTTGAGTAAGAGTAAAAAGATAGATTTTAATCATTCTTCAGGAATTTGACCATCGTATATTTTATTAAATAATTTAGTTAGACACTCAGTATTTTCGTCATTAAATTTTTAATATATCTATTGGAATTTCATCAGGACCTGGACTCCCAAGTTTGTTGTTTATCTTCTGATAATTGAAGATCTTCATTGCAGTTTCTTATGACTTGTGGTATTCTTTTCCATGTATTACCCGTAATTTCTTTTAGTTTTTTATGTAGATTATATGTGTCGTATTTCATATTAAATTCTTCTATTTCTTTGCAATTTTCATCTATCCAGCTTTCTTTAACTTCCTTGATCTGCGTTTCTACTCATTTCTTCATTTGCTTGTATTTTTATTTATTTGTATTTCCGTATTTTCGTTTTTCTTCTATGAGCTTTATAATATCTGGTGTCACCCAGTCTTATTTGGCACTTGGTTCTTTTCTACCCATAAACGTTTCCCCAGCGTTAAGTACTGCCGCTTTCATTTCGTTCCAGGCACTGTTTCTCTGTAAATGCTGATATGATTGCTTTATTTATTTGTTGTTGACATTTTTCACCCTCAATCTTTGACAAATCCAGTCTCAATTTTACTTTTTTTTCTGTTGTTTTCTCAATTGAATGTTAACGTTGGCAAGAAGTAAATTGTTGTCGGAGTCTACATTAGCACTAGGATATGTTTTCACGCTTTTTATCCCATTTCTAAATCTTTTGTTAACGAGAATGTAATCGATTTGGTTTCTTATCAGATTATTTTCGTGGTCTCCTGGTACACTCCATGTATAAAGTCTCCTTGTTGGTAATTGATAACAGGTGTTTGTGATGACTAGTTCTTTCTCTTGACATTATTGAACTAATCAGTCTCCTCGTTCGTTTCTTAATCCTAGACCATAATTCCCTACAATATCTTCTACTTTCCCTTGTTGGGGCATAAATTTGAATTATTCTTATGTTTATTGGGATCATGTTTACTGGTTTTCACCAGTAACATTATTATTCTTTCATTATAGGGAATAATGTTAGAGACATACAATTATAGTGTTTTTTTAATCATGATTCCTACACCATTTTTGTGATCCTTAGTACTGCTACCCGAGTACTAAAGAACAATGTCGTTATAATAGCATTGTCCAGCACTGGGCCATCTTACTTCGCTGAGGCCAAGTGTCTCTATTTCAAATCCTCTATTATATTTATTTTGTTTTTTCGTCCGAAGATGCTTCGCATCCCTGTCCTATTTAAGGGACGACAGGCACTCGGGGCCGTTTTGTTTTGACTCTCCATTAGTATTTTTTCTTGAGATATACTTAGGGATCTTTAATGCAGTGATTTCTCCAGGAAATCTTTAATGCAGTGTAAAAGTAAGGGAAGCCGTAGCTCACATTTGAGTGAAGAGCACAGAACGATATCGGTAGCGGTAATCAGTAATCATTTAAAATCGATGGGGTATGGATGAACTTGAAACGCACATATTTTTACGTATTATCTATTAACTTTTGGGTGAAAAATTATTTGTAAAATCTGTTTAATTTTGACGAAAGCTCAACTTGCCTTCTCGATCCTTATCTTAATTTCACCCAGGTCTGCACCCAGATAACAAAAGTTGGTGATTTGTGTTATAGGTTGTTGGTTAACTAGTAATTGACCAGGTGGTATCCTATTTTTGCTTATAACCATATATTTGGTTTTTTTATGTTAAAATAAAGCCCAAACCTGCTACTTACTTCTGCCACCCTGGAGACAAGTGTCTGCAGACCTTCAGGACTGTCTGCAAAAATGACAGTATCATCAGCGTATCTTATGTTGTTCAATCGTTCTCTGTTTATAAGTATTCCCTCGTCTATATCCGTTAGCGCTAGGTTCATAATGTGCTCTGAATATGTATTGAACAATAATGGGGACAATATACATCCCTGTCGCACACCTCTTTTTATCTTTATGTCGTCTGTTAACTGATCCCTAACTCTAACAGCTGCAGTTTGTTCGTAATAGATATTGTTTATTATACGGCGATCTTTGCTATCTAGACCAATTGAATTTAATATCTTCATCAGTTCGTCATGTTTTATTCTATCGAACGCTTTCTGGTAATCAACAAAACACACATATATATCACAATTCACGTCTCTACATCTTTGAAAGAGAACTTGTATTGTAAAAAGGGCCTCTCGAGTACCCAATGCATTCCTGAAGCCGAATTGTGTGTTTGTCATGTGTTCTTCACACTTTTTATATATTCTTTTATGTATAATTTTTAAAAAAGTTTTCAGGAGATGGCTCATAAGGCTTATTATTCGATAGTCTTTACATTTTTTGACATTCGGTTTTTTAGGGATTGTTATAAAAGTTGATCTTAGCCACTGTTGGGGTATTTTTCCACTTTGGTATATATTGTTGAAGATCAAGGTAAGTCTTTTTACTTCGTCTTTATCATAATTTTCAAAAATTCTGAGCAGAACTCGTCTGGTCCTGCGGCTTTTCCCTCCTTAATGTTGTTTATAGCAGCTTCTACTTCCGCTTCGAGAATAGTTGGTCCGGTATCGTCATTTTTATTTTGTGTGATGGTGACATTCCTACCGTCTTCAAATGTTATTGTCACATAGTTCATCCATATTTTTTTTTGTTTCTTTAATATCAACTATTGGATTTCCTTGAACATCTGTTAAGTATCCCGGCCCTTTTGGTTTATAGATGCCTGCTGCTTCTTTGATCTTTTTGTGGAGGTTGAGGAATCGTGTTACGTTCCAATATCTCGCTTTCTTCACACTGCTCTTCCAGATTTCTATTTTTAGCTTATCTAACAGCTTTTTTTATCTTTTTGTCTAGAAATTGATATGCAACGTAGTCTTTCCGCTTGGATTCTCTTCTTCTGTCCATCATCCGTAATATACCGTCGGTCGTGTCTTTTTCGGTCACAGGTATTGGTCTAATATTTCCTTCCCAAAGTTTTTTAAGTGGTTTATTTCTGTGTCAACATCATTAAATACTTCTGACTTTGTCTGTTGTTCTTCAGATATTCCCTTTACTTCTTGCTTTATGTCTTCATCTCTTAGTTGTTTGAGATGGTATTTTATAGGATTAGGTTTGTGGATTTTTTTTTAAATTTCAGACGAAACTTGGCGACAAGTGGGTTATGGTCTGACTTAATATCTGCACCAGGGTAGGTTTTCACTGATGTTATTGAGTTTTTGAATCTTTTATTTAATAAAATGTAGTCAATCTGGTTTCTTATGAGATTTTCCGGCGTGTCACCGCGCCATGTGTACAAACTTCTGTGTGGTAATTTGAAGAGTGTATTGGTGATTACCAACTCTTCTTCTGTAGCAAATGTGAATAGGCGTTCTTCTCTCTCATTTCGCTCACCCAGACCCCATGAACCTACTACTTCACCATAACTACCCTTACCGATTTTGGCATTAAAGTCACCCATAACTAGCGTTACTTCATTGGTTTTTAACTTACTTAGGGCTTTCCTTAAATCGTAATAAAAAGCCTCTATTACTTCGTCTGATTTGTCTGCTGTGGGTGCGTATATTTGGATTATGTTGGTTTTTGCTGGGAATAAATCCAATTGAATGAGCATGATTCTCTAGGATATTGGAAGAAAGTTCGTAACGTATTTGTTTATTTGTTTATTTAAAATTATTAGGACGCCATGCTTATGTTGATCTTCTGAATTTCCAGAGTAATGTACTTGGTGCTCGTTTATTTGACATTTTCCGGCATCAGGCCATCGCATTTCACTGATGCCTGATTATATCGATATTCAGTCTTTCCATTTCATGGATGGCATTATAAATTTTGCCTGCTTCGTAAGTGGTCTTGACGTTCCAGGTGCATATTTTAGTAGACTGTTAAATTTTTCTAGGCGCATCCTTTCCTTTTACTTGGGGGTTTCGCTTGCTAACGACCTGGAAGGCCCCGTGGTTCTGTGTTGTTATTTCCCCCCTGCCGGATCTTCACTCCGATATACAGTAGTCTTCACTCTCAAAAATGTAGCCATGATAGATGTACAAGAGATATCCATATGGATCTTTAATGTAGTGGTTTCTCTTTGCTTTCTACATCCTTACGCCGTTGACCTAGATCTCGGTGCATCCGCCTTTAGGGCCAGTTTCCCAACCCTAGGACAAAAGGTTGCCCTACCACTTACCAACTCATCCTCCCGAAGCCGTTGGTAGGTAAGTGGGGGATTGCTTATACCGACAATCATTCGGACGTCAGTGCCTCGTTTGTTATCTAGAAGGATGCACCGGATGACCAGAATCAAGATCATCACGCGTGCAGGTGAGGTTGACATTTCTCTGACTGGTCGACGGTCGCGTGAAACGTGAAACAGCCAAAATCTTTATCTTTATTAGAAGTACAAGAGGTAGAAAAAATAAAGTACTACAACATAAATATTACACATTAAATATTAAAACAGACTATCAGTCTGGTGTAAGGAAGTCTATTGTATAAGATGCCGGAGTGTAATCATAAAGCGATACAACTAAAGAATCTTATACTGTCTCTTATTTCCAGTGGTAATATGCAAGGACTCTCCCCCACCAACAGTTACTCTTCCACTAGGAGTGGTCGAGGGATACGTTAAAAAGACCGTCAACGGAAAGGAATTTAATGCATTTGAAGGTATTCCATATGCCAGTCCACCAGTTGGTGATTTAAGATTTGAGGTAAATTTAATAGATTATTTATAATAAGTTTTTTTTATATATCAGATAAGAGTATTTTACAAAGGCAATAGAAACGTTAGAATATTTCGGTTGGCCCTAACCGATACTAGAATTTTTGGTGCATCTGAGAAGGTGTTTTCTATTTCATAGCACTAAGATTCACATCCTGTTAAGATGCAGAACATCTTCTTTACTATTAATATTAATTATTAATAATTATAAAATATGTCACGAGTAGAATATTTAATTAAAGTTAATAGGATATTTCGATAGCTTCTCTGAACGTTCAAGGATAGTAGTGTGAGGTTCGACGTAGCTCATGTGTTTCTTTTAATAAAATTTGGGGGTTTTCTTGAGGAAGTATGCTCTAAAATATGTGATTTGAATTTAGTACAGCAATAGAATGCTTTACCTTTTGGTTTTGATTTTTTGGTCTCTTTTCTTACTTATAAATGATTTATTATCCCTTGGAGCATTTCGTTATATGTTAATGCTTTTTCTAGACATTTTAATTCGTCCCCAAAATCATTTTGTTAAGATTTTAATTAAACCTCTTCTTTGAGGCGCATGATTTCTTTGTCAAGTTCAACTTTTATTTGAATTTTGGATGAAGTAACGTTCCTTGTACATTGGTTTTCAGTATACTCTGTCCTTAAGTTTTCCATTGGCTTTGTGGTCTTATAGTCGAAATGTCTAGAAAAAATTATTTCAGAACAAGAAGACAATTCAATATTTCAAAACATTGGCCGCTGAAACCACCTGTTTTTGGTTTTACTTTGTTTTCTACCATTATTCAATACTGCAATATTTTAGAAACCTGTTCCAGTAAAACCGTGGACCGGAATATGGAAGGCAAAAACAATATTTCGATGTATTCAGTACGATCATATGACCCCAGAGGGGCAAGATATGGTATCAGGTAACTTAAACTTTAGGAGTGTATTAATCATGTTATTTATCGAAACCTATTTCAGGGGATGAAGACTGCCTATACGTTAACATTTATACTCCAAAAAAACAGTCATCAAAGAAGTTAAACGTGCTCTTCTACATCCATGGAGGTGCTTTTATGTTTAACCATGGAGGAATGTTTGGTCCAGAAATAATCATGGATAGAGACGTTATTTATATTACAATAAACTACCGTTTGGGGCCACTAGGTAAGAAGAAACTACTCGGATTTATTTATTTATTGTTATTTATTTTCAATTACAGGTTTTTTGAGTACCGAAGATAATGTAGTACCTGGAAATAATGGAATGAGAGATCAAATTTTAGCCCTAAAATGGATGAAAGACAACATAGAGTATTTCGGAGGAAACCCTGATTCCATAACTCTTATGGGTATGTCTGCTGGAGGGGCGAGTGTACATACACATTTTATAACGCCACATTCGAAAGGTAATTTATAATAAGATCAAAAAAGGAGATTATGTATAATAATGTATTTATTTATGAAATGTAGCCCACTTATATTGGAAACAAACCTATCAATTTTTTAGTGAAGTGATTCAGTATGTTTTCCTTTATTTATTTCTTGTAATAGAAGGGCGGTAGGCATAATACTTTTTAAGTACTCTAAAAACTTCTCTTTAATTTCTATTTGCGTCTCCTAAAAGACATACCGTTAATTTTCCATGTCACTACCGAATTGCATAAAAATTGGGATTCAGGTTCTACTTACCCTCCACTTTACTTTTGGACTTGTGCCGTTATTCGATTTTTATTTTTTAGGCGTGAAAACTACCCGTATTAGAAAAAAATTATATAATTGTAAATTCAAGTAATTCGAATAGTTTTAGTTTTTTTTTTTTTTCATTGAAACTATAATTACAATAAATTATAATTATTTATTGAAACTATAATTATAATAATTAAATAAATTTATTTCAACTTAAAACAATCCTTATTAGTTTGTAAAGATGGGTGAAAGTATGTCTGTGCCTTAATAGTACAATGTGTGTATTACAATGCTCCATTATACGTGTTCTGATATCTCCTAAAATATGTAATTGGTTTTTACTCATAACTGGGTGATCTTTTAAGCTATGAAGTGCTTAAAAAACCATTTTGTAGTTTTTTTAACGGCTATAAGATTTAAATAAATTTTTTTTTTAATTGGTATTTTTAAAAGGGTTGTACCGTATCTTCATCAATTTTTGACTTTGAAAAACAAAAAAAAAGTATGTTTAGAAAAGCAGAATCTATATTTTTTATTTTAAGATTTTTGTATCACTAATACGTTTTAAGTTATTTTAAAAAAAGTATTTTTGTCAAAAAAAATTAATTTAAAACCAATTTTTTTTAAAAATAAGCACTTTGAACCGGTCAAACTTACGGATCATATAAACAATACACAAATAAAGTAATTTATAGAGTGGTAAGGATTAATTTCATTTGCGGTGCTAATTAGGGGGTGATTTTCATGTATTTCTACCAAAAAAAGTGACCAATTGTATTTTGAGCGTAACTCGCTTAGTTTTGATGCTAGAAACTTTTTTAACCAACAAAAATTAAGCTTTTTTTAAACACTTTAAAAAAATTTCCATAAGTTTTCCCCGAAAAGTGTACCATTTTTTAATTATTTCACGTAGAAATATTCGGTTTGGAATTACAAATAAGAACCTACTTTTCATGAGTTACAACTCTGCTTCTACTGGGTCTACAGACTTCATAGATACATCTTTTTTTGTTTTTTTTTTTCCTTTTTTTTTTTCATAGATACATTTTTGCTAAGAATATTTATTCGATAAAATACTTACTTTTTGAGTTATTAGTGAAAAATCGCCTGAAAACGTGTTTTTTGCAAATAACTTGCAAATTACTCGAAAAGTATTGACTTTTCGAGTTATTTGAGTAACTCTATAGAATAAAAGTTAGTTATTATTGGTCAGTTTATGTATTTCCGGACTTATTTTGAACATATATTTTTTACTCCCGAAAGTAAAATCAACTCTGTTCAAGTCCTAAAGTGAAGTAGAGGTTAAGAGGAACCTTAATCTAAATTTTCAAGTAAATCTATCGTGATGAGGAAAATTACACTGCAAGTAATACATAAAAGCAAAATACATACATTTTTGTATCTCGCATTTAATCTGGAAGTCATGCCAAAAAATAATTCAAAAAACTGAAAATAAACATTATTGATCATTAGTAAAATAATACGTAATTCATCCTTAATTAAAATTAACTGCTAGCTTTGTGAGTTTCCTAAATTTAAGTTGTTAAAGATAGTTCAAATACTCCTGACCATGGAGCTGCGCGAAGGCGGAGTCAAATTCACCTGAAGGCAGAAAGGTTCTATTGTAAGTGGAATTATACAGTGCATGGTACAATTCGTTTCGCATGGAAGTGAGGACTAAACCAAATTTCGTCTACTGCGCCGTGGTCAGGAGTGCTTGCAGTATCTCTAACATCGTCATTAATAAATATAAAAAGTAAGTATGACGCCTCAATTATCTCAAATTTTCGCTTTTGTTATTAACGGAAACGTAAATCGGCATAGTTGTAGATACTGATCTCATAACAATCCTTCTTAGATGCTGCAATAGCAGTTCCAGTATCCAGCAAAATTTAATGTAGGGTATCGAATAATAGGGGACAAAATAGTTAAACCTTTTTTCAATGAATAAGACTCAAATGGTCCGGCGTACTTTAATTTATTAGAAAACGGTGTTATACCTAAGTTGGTGCGTTTATTGCTAAAAACAAATAAATATTTCATTGCTATGCCCGTGAGATTAGGTAATACCTAAATAATGTGTTTCCTCGGGCATGCTTTTATCAAATGGTCCCAGCAAAACCCGAGAGTAAAAAGAGATCTCGGGAGAATACCAGTACCCCCGCAACAAATAGTTGTTAAAAACCAATTAACTCTAACGAGATGACTAAGCAACAATCTCACAAAAGTATTCAAGATCATGGAGGTATACTCACGACATCCTGATACTCAACTAGAGCAGGTTCAAGCAGACCTGATCGTCAACAACCTGAAATAAGCAGTGGATGAGGCTCCTATTGGAAGTCAGAATCAACTTATAACCGACGTTTAACCGACGTACTACCGAAGTTCTATAAAACATCGTTTAGCGCAGGGATCCTGTAGGTAAACTGTGCTAAACAGTACACAAAAAAATGGACTACTGAGGTATTGAGGACTATGGAGGACGTGAGGGAGAGAGGAGACTTAAATTAGATTACTTAGATTCAACTCAATCCACATTATCATTATTTATATCTCATGAATCTAATGATATAATAACTTCGCCTTTTTCTTACAGAACAAGATCACCAGCTGTAGATAATATTGAAAATAATGTGACACCGGAAACATCAATATCCTTAAATAATGTAGATAATTCTCTTCCTCCTCTATCCTTTATCCTTCGTAAGGATGCGGTGACGTTATGGTATTTGACGAATGGTTGCTATCCATTCTTCTCTCTGCTGGGCGCGGTGTGCTGCCTCAGGCAGAGAATAACCGGTAGCGCACTTTATTTGGTCTGACCATCGGAGTGGCGATTTTACTCGGGTTCTTTTACCATCTACCTTGCCTTCAACTACCAACCTCTCCATGCCTTTCATTCGTCTGGTAATGTGTCCAAAGTACCTCAATATATTTTGGTTGTTGACTGTGGTAAGCCTAGTATTGATATCGAGTTCTGTCAATATTGAGACATTTGTGCGATGTGCTGTCCAGGGTATGCGCATATCATTTTACGATATACCCACATTTCAAAGGCCATTATACGTCGTGAGTCGGACTTTTTAATGGTCCAAGTTTCTGACGCATAGGTAGCGATAGAAAAGATAAGCGTCTGTACTAGGCGCAGTTTCGTGTTCCTGGTTATGTCCGTATCTTTCCAGATTTTAGTGAGTTTAACCGTTGCTGATCTGGCCATTGTAAGGCGTCGACGTATCTCTTCTTCGCATCCACCATTGTTTGTGATAACAGAATATAAGTATATAATTGAAACGGCTTACCACTTCAAACCCCGCATGTTTCGTATTTCCGGCTGGTTATTTCTAATTCGATCGATTATCATTACCTTGGTCTTCTGTACATTAATTTTAAGTAAATATTCACGACTAATAGTATCTAGTCTGTTCATGATATATTCAAAGTCATTTGTCGATGATGCTAGTACTAAACTGTCGTCACCATAGCGGAGATTGCTGATTTTTCGGCCTCCTCCTTGCCATCCGTCGAATACAATGCGCATGATGTGTTTGCTATATATATTGAATAACGTGGGAGAGATAATCTATCCTTGACGAACACCGGCTTTTATTTTAAAATTATCGGAGTATATGTTGTTGACTCTACGTTTGCTGTGTTGTTGATATACAGTTGTTTCAGTAGGTATATTAGATGTTCGGGGGTGCCCATTTCTCTCAGTATTCCCCACATTTTATGCCCCTTTACATTATCGAACGCTTTCGAGTAGTGAACGAAGCACAAATATGTTTCTAGATTAAATTCTATAGATTTTTCTAAAATTTCTCTGAGATTGAGAATTTGTTCTCGTGGGACAAATCCACATTGTTCTTGGATCTGTGGTAGAAGTATTGATTTTAATCTCTCGTTAATTATAGTTAACAGAACTTTACTTGCATGGGAGATCAGGGCTATAGTGCAGTAGTTATTACAGTCAGTTAGTGAGCCTTTCTTATAAATGGGTATGAAAGTGAGCTTACACCAATCATCTGACCATTGTCCTGTGTTCCAGATTTCATTACACAGTTTGAACATTACTTCAATTCCTATGTCTCCCATTTCTTTAAGTGCTTCCGCCGTGATTCCGTCTTCTCCTTGAGATTTTCCAGTTTTTAATTTTTTTATTGAGGATTCTATTTCCAATTTTAAAATATGTGGTTCCTTCTCGTCATTTATTTCTTCTGGATTCACGTCTTCATGGTCACTATGAAACAACATTTCACAATATTGTTTCCATGTCGCTACTATGCCCTCTGGATTGGTGATGATCGTTCCCAAGTTATCTTTAATTATCTGCGTTTGTGGTTTGAACTATTTAGTTAAGTATTTTACTTTGGCAAAGAGTTCTCTAGATTCTTGACGGTCGGCGTGTTCTTTTAGTTGTTTGCATATTTCTTTAATATGATTATTTTTGTCTCGTCTACTTGATGATTTTATGCGTCTGTTTACATTTTCTATCTTGTTTTCAGTTTCTGTTGGATTTGAAGCATTGTTTCTAATTTTTCTTTTCTTTGGGTTTCTTTGGGATTTGTAATATTTATTGCGTCTATAATCCACGTCTTTGTATGTTCTTTATTTAGATAATTCTAAACGACTCTAAACTTCTTTTCCAACTATTCGTTCTGCATATGGGGCCATACGTTGACATAATACTGTGGAAAATATTTTATACGCTGAATTTAGAAGCGTAATTCCCCTCTGGTTAGAGCATTCAAAGACATCTCCTTTGTTGTGTACTGTGCAAAGTATTCCAATATTCCAATCATTGGGGAGGGATTTCGGTGTCCGTATTTCTTGTGGGATTTCTGTCTTATAAGCTGCTGTAATGCCATTATGGTATCACAGTGGCGCACTCAGGTGGGGGCACCTTCTTTTTATAATCCAGCTGGGAGATTATCTATTTCGGGTGATTTGTTTCTGGCTATTCTCTGTTCACAAATTATTGAGAGCACGAAATATGCCTCAAACTCATAAAACGGTCGTAAATCATAGGCGTTCCTATAGTGTTTTTTCATTAAATAATAATATAATGTTTTAATACTGTTATATAATATAATATTGATAATATTTTAATACTAATATATTTAGCAAAAAAACAATTAAAACTTTCACGACTAATGTTGGTTATTATATTATATTAATAAAAATAAGAATTTAACCTTTAACAATTTTGTAAATAAGAATACCTTATCTCTTTGGATATTTCAATACTAATCTTCGCGTTTAATCACTTTACTAGAAAACATGGAATTCATATCCGAATGTACTATTCGTTGCAAGATAATTAAGATGGAATTCCCTAGATTTTTAATAATATAATTATATTCGAAACTTAGGTTCCTATCAGAAAGAAAAAAACACGGTATAGCTAACCCAAACACAAACGAAAACTTAAAGAGAGGGAAAAAGCCTACTGAAATTGATGAATTTGCCAAAAATGGTATTCGAAGGAAAATTCATGGATTTTTTTTCAAAAAAGAAATACCAAACCTAAACAAAATTTTACAAGAAGTTAGAGACGACCCGGATTTGCCTCATATCAGACGAACTAAATTGTGGCAAGTTTTAAAAGAATTAAAGTTCCGGTGGGAGACATCAGACCGAAAATCACTTTTGATTGACCGGGAGGAGAAGATGATGTTGGAGAAGAAATTATCTAAGATTCATACGAAAATTCCGGGCTGAAGAAAGGCCCATCTTCTACCAGGATGAAACGTGGGTAAACTCAGGTCATACTCTAAAAAAAATTTGGTCAGATAAAAATATATTAAGCTCCAGGCAAGCCTTTATGGAAGGTTGGTCTACTGGTATCTCTTCACCTTCTGGTAAAGGCAGTAGATTAATAAGTTCTTACATGGGCAGTGAAAAAGGATTTGTTAATCATGGTTTGTTGGAATTTCATTCCAAAAGCACAAAAGACTATCATGAGGAGATGACAGCTGATGTTTTCGAAGAGTATTTTGAGCAAATGATGGAACACATACCACCAAATTCAATTATAGTATTAGATAATGCACCTTATCATTCACGACTAGTAAAAAGACTTCTAACGAATGAGTGGAGTTGGGCACAAATGAAAAGTTATGTGGCTAGAAAAAATACGTCATATAAAATACAAGCTGTACGTGAATTGTTATACGAGTCTTTATAACATATTACAAAACAAAACTAAAAAGATGCAGTAAGACATGTAATAGAAGAAGAACAAAAAATGTGGGATCTTGATAACATAATTGATGCGACCGTAGTGAAAACTGGAATCATTTGAGCTGTGGGTGTACAGAAGAATTCTGAAAATATCATGGACAGAACACGTCACAAACAAAGAGGTTCTGAGAAGGATGAACAAAGAAATGGAAATTTTAAATTCAATAAAAACAAGAAAATTAGAATATCTCGGACATATTACACGTGGAGAGAAATACACCTTGCTCCAACTGATCATGCAGGGAAAGATCCAAGGAAAGAGAAGCATAGGGAGACGTAGAATGTTATAGCTGCGCAACCTGAGAGAGTGGTACGGATGTACATCAAATGAACTTTTCAGAGCAGCCGTCTCAAAAGTCCGAATAGCTATGATGATTGCCGACCTCCGCCGCGGAGATGGCACCTGAAGAAGAATAAGTAGAGATTATTAACCTAATTATTAACCCTCAAGACGACTCGGATTCCGAAGTTGATTCTATTTATTTTGAATTTGAATAGTTTTCTAATCGTAATTATATAAGGTAAGTAATAGTAGTTGTAATCGTAAGGTATTAAAGGAGAAAGGCGCAAAATGTCTCCTGTCAAAATCTTCAATGTGTTTTAAATGTATCCATTTTTTTTTCAAATCCTGAGAAAACTAAAAAGCATTTTTGAAAAATTTAAAGGCAGAATGATATATATATTAGAATAAATAAAAAGTTTCTTTTGCATGCAATATTTTCAATTAAAAATTATACTATATTTTCTCTTTTATTTTCACCCCTGTTACATAATATATTAAAATAAACATTGTAGAAGTTTTCAGGGACTTTCTGCCCTGAATAATAATGTAATCTTTCATTCTGCGTTTAAATTTTTCAAAAATATTTATTAGTTTTCTCCCGATTCGAAAATAATGGATACATTTAAAACACATTGGAAATTTTGCCAGGCGACATTTGGCCCCTTTTTCCTTAATTAAATAAATGTATCTTTTACAAATGGCAAGAAACTTTTTATTTTTGAATAAAATAAATAAGTTTTATTAAAAAATACAATTTACATAAGTACAATTTAAAAAATATATTTATTTAGTTCAAATAATTGTTTCAATCATATACTCTACGACACTGGTCGTTCATTTCTAATCATTCAAAATACCCCCGTAATAGGATTATAAGGTATTGTATTCCTTCAGATATAAGGTGGGTTAGTCGAAAACGTCTTAAACCGTCAGTTTTAGGTTGGTTTTTACTATTATATCGTATGACCTATCCTCTCTGTATTTCAGTTTTCTAATTAGGGTTAAACTTGTAGTGAGCTATCAACAAATTGTGAACCGTGTATAGTTTTTTAAATGCAATTTTGACTTTAAGAATCGTTGGTGGTTCATCTTTCTTCTCGTCTGTTCCCTTTACCTCATCTTTATCGTCTTCCAGATTTTCTTCTTCCTTTATATTAAGTGCCTGGTTATAGTATTCCACTCATCTGTTCAATACATCTTTCCTTGTTGTTAATAGGTCGCTATTCTGACTTCTGCATTGTCTTGTGGTTGCCTTGAATTCATTTCTGTTGATGTTAACCTTCTTATAGAATGCTTTGAATTATTTCTCAGTATTGGAAATGAATGAAACGAACTAAAAATAGCACTCCCTTGTAGAACTAATAAAACAAAATTCCCAGTAGTTGGCTGTATACCATAGTTTTAAAAAAACCTACTATAAAGTATGTCTTTTATGTAATGTCTTGGAAAATGGTATAAAATGTATTAAAAACTTTTAAAAATTATCCAAAATAGATTTATAAATTTTCAGAACGTTTTCAATCCTATCGGATCATTATTAGTGGAAAACGCCTATAAAGTAATTAGAACTAGCCTCATAATGAGACGAAATGACCCTTAAGTTACATAATTAATTTTGAGTAATATTTTTTGTTAAGTATGCTTACTGATAAAAATGCAGGGTATTTATTTTGATATCAAAACCATAATTTTTTTTAATTTGGTGAATCATTTGTAGGCTTATTCGCAAGAGGCGTTTCCCAAAGTGGTTGTGTTTTAAACCCTTGGGTATTGATGGAAGAACCGCTTAACCATGCCAAAAAAGTAGCTTCTCTTGTGGGATGTCCAACAGAAAGTAATGAAGAAATGGTTAATTGTTTGAAAACAAAGCCAGCAAAACAGATTGTAAATACTGTAAAACAATTTCAAGTAAGTTTAATACACAAGATTTATTATTAATGGGTAAACTGTTTATATGTTTTCATTTCTTCTTTTATACTTTGATATTGGCATCATTATTTTTTAACTGATGAGTGAGGAGTGAAATGGTGCTCATCCCCTTTTTACTGTTTTGGTAAATTTGCAAGATACTGATATTATCGATTATTAATGTAATTTTTTATCATTAATACTAACTTCTGACGTAGCTTAGGATATATTTTCCCATTTTAAATTATCATCTGAATGTTATGTGTAACTTTTAATTATTTTGCAGTTGATCCAGTCTCCTTTAGAAATGTTCTTTCTCCATTTTCTTCCGCTGCAGTTTTTCAGATTTGAAATTCAAATTTTTTAATTTCGTAATTTATCGTCCAAGGATTCCCGTTTTAGCACTTAAACGAGTAAGACGTAGGCTAAATATAATTAAAATCCAGTTTGCCTTATCGATAGTAATGAGTAGACTTCGGCAAATATGCATATTGCATATTTTGCATATTGTGCATATTTTATGCAAATATTTCATATTTTGGCATATTTGTATAAAAGTTTGCATAAAGTGCATAAAAGTTCAGATTTTTATACTGTATTTGAAAATTTTTAAACATACCAATTTATTTCAATTCTTGTATAAAATTTTGTAGTCATTTTAATCAAGAAATGATCTAAGTACGTAATCTCTACAGGTACAAAACATTTACAATTTCACAGTAGATCAATTTAAGTAGCCCTCAACACTCTTAGAAAGTCTCGGTCACTGAGGCATTCAGTTATTGGATAATCGCTAAGGGTTCGCTCATTTGCATTTTATGATCTAATCCCCAAATATATCTACAATTTATTGTATCTTAACAGCAGGTAAACGGCTAATAGTTTTGTTCCTAATTTAGGGATTTTCCAAAATCTCCCAGTTTATTGAATTAGGTACCTAAACATTTCTAATTTGATGCTCAGATTTGTAAATCATTTTTGTTTTGATATTCAAAGCGTAAACACTCGTTGTGCGTAACAAAAAGGAAGATTGTGATTTTATAATGCCTAAAACAACCAGTGCTTCAACTTGGATTAAACCTTATAAAGAGCTGTCTATGGATATGGGAAAAATCTACTGTTCAGTCTGTGGCAAAATTGTAAGTATCTAATATTTTCTATTAAATATCTAATATTTCATACATACAGGGTGTTTCCAAATGACACTTACAACGTTTGACTGTAGATACTTCTCGAAAAATTGAACAAAACGATATAGTTAATGAGGGGCCAAACTTATTTACTTTTCGAGATACAGGGTGTTAAAATTAAAAAAAAATTAAATTCTTTTAGTTAATAACAACAATAACTTTAAAACCAATAAACGTATTTACTTGAAATTTAGTACTCGTAGGTTGTTTTTAAATGAAAAATAGCTTCCTTTACTGAGAAAAAATTGTCCATGGTACAATACAATGGTGTGTATTTAGAAAAAATTTTCACCTTTACTTTTTTTTATGAAGTCAGCTATTCTAAAACACAATTATTTTTATTGTAATTGAATTAACAAAAAAAAAACTTTTGTTGAATTTTAAAATAAGTTATATGATGTACTAATGGTTAGTAACAAAAACTAATTTGTGGATTAATACTGCATTTAAAACACTTAGCGAGTGTTTTTTTTTTTTTCAAACCAGTTATTTGATTAACCAAAAACACCTTGTATATTTTTATATTTTAAAGGTTGGGTTAAAATAAAGGTTTTTATTTTTATTTATAGATAGCATGTGAGAAGAAATTTCAGATAGACCAACATGTGAGAACTGCTTCACACATTGCAAAAAAAGGAAAAATAGGAGGAAAACATCAAACTTCAATGGCTAAATGTTTCCAATCTACTTCAAAAAAATTAGATGAGCAAGAAACTTTTAATGAAGACTTGTGTCGCGCATTAGTGTCTGCAAACATACCGCTTTCAAAATTAGCAAATGTAAATTTTAGTTCGTTTCTAAAACAATATTGCAAACTTAATGTTCCAAGTGATCGGTCTCTAAGAAGAAATAATGTGAACGGGCTATACTCGTCGGTGTTAATTAATATTAAGGAAGAAATTGCAGATAATTATTTTTACATATCTGTAGACGAAACCACTGATTCCTCAGGAAAGTATATTGCTCATTTATTGATTGGTGTTCTTAAAGAAGATACCTTACCAAAATCTCATCTTATTTCATGCCAGCAACTTGAGAAAACAAATGCTTTAACAATTTCGCGTTTTATACAAGAAACATTAGCAACTTTTTTTCTTCCGACAACTATTCCTTCTAATAAATTACTGCTTATTTTATCGGATGCTGCTCCTTATATGGTGAAAGCAGGACAAAATTTAAACATATTTTTCCCAGATTTAATACATGTTACTTGTGTAGCGCATGGATTAAACAGAGTTGCAGAGGAAATACGAAAAAAGTTTCCTCTTGTAAATACCATGATATCCAGTGTCAAAAAAGTATTTCTTAAATCTCCTATAAGAATTCAACTTTATAAAGAAATGCTACCTAACATTCCTCTTCCACCACAACCTATTTTAACGCGATGAGGAACATGGTTAGAAGCAGCTAATTTTTATGCAGATCATTTTGTTAAAATAAAGAACATAATTGATACGTTAACAGATGAAAGTTCCCAATCTCTTTTGGATTCTAAACAAACTTTTCAGAGTAACTTGCTTCAACAAGAACTTTCATTTATAAAATCAAATTTTAGTTTTGTTCAAAAAACAATTACTCAGTTAGAATCACCAAAACTGTCATTGTTCGAAAGTACAGCATTAATAAAAGAATTTGCGTCATGTTGTCGGAACGTTAGAGGTAATATTGGAAAAGATATTTAAAAAAATTTGAAGCTACTATGGAAAAAAATAAAGGTTACCATATTCTTTCTGAAGTAGTCAGTGTTCTAGCTGGAAATATTTCGGAAACAATTAATTTAGAACCAAATGTTTTGGTTAGTTTGAAAAATGCTCCCGTTACATCAGTTGATGTTGAACGAAGTTTTTCCATATATAAATATATATACTCAGACAGAAGCCACAAGTTTTTGTTAGAAAATTTTGAACACCACTTGGTCATTTATTGTTACCATAATTCTAAATAAGTTTATTCATACTTAAAAATGATGTAGTTACTTAAAATAAATGTAAATCTTAATGAATAGTAGGAAATATTTAGTTATGTACACTTTTTTTTTAATAAAATTGTTACTATTTTACGATTTTTTATTTATTTGTATGCATATTTTGTAAAATATTTGCATATTTTCGGGTAAACACGTGCATATTTATGCGCATATTTTCTACATTTTTATTTGCAATTTGCCGAAGTCTAGTAATGAGTGTATTTATTTTCGATTTAATAGTGTAATTTAGAAAAATGATTTCTGGACAAGTTTTGTACGTATTGCTTTCATTATATTATTAAATCAGTATTTTTTATATTTAGTTTATACAAAGTAAATACCAGGGACTGGTTTAACCAGTTTGCTGTTTCTTGCTGGCCATCCAACTTAATGGCTTTAAATACAATTCGGATAGCAAAACCAGTTAAAGAATAGATATAACACAAGGTTATTATCTGTTTCTACATGAGCAGTACAAATATACACAATACTCCTACAGTTTTTACCTTAACCACAGCCCTTCAAAGTGCTACAAACAATATTCTAGCAACTACATCCCTCTCATATGTAACTGCTGCAAAATCTACACCAAAACCATCTTTTCCAAAAAAAGAACACGCGTTAGTCCTCCACGCAGAAGAAAACCTTAAACTTCTAGACTTCGTTAAAGCCATTGGTGATATCATCGAACTAAAAAATATTTCCTTTGCATCCAGAATGTATAGCAATAGAATCTGCATATATCTAGCGAACTTAAATCTCGTTGATCAACTTCTGAAATCCCACCCAATTATCCAAATTGGACCATTCATTCTAAATATTCGAAAACTACTCACCCCAACAAAAAGAATATTAATTTCGAACACCTCTCCTTACATTGCTGATGAACTGGCCGAAATGCAGTGAAGAGTCTTGGTCTTCAAACAGCCTCTTCCGTTTCTTAAAGCAGGTATTCTAGGTAATAAATATTCCCACATCCTCAACTTCCGCCGTCAAGTGTATGTTTTTTCTTCCTATGATAATTTCGAGCTTCACACCTCCTTGTTAATTCCTATTGAAGGCAATGATAATATAATTTTTCTGTCTACGGATAAGATAGAATGTTTCGTGTGCAAATATTCAGGACATGTTGCTTCTAATTCGCCCAATACTTTATCTGACAACTTGTCATCTCAAAATCCTACTCTTTCTCATTATTTAACTCCCACTACAGAATCAACGCCACAGCAACAAAATACACAACTTCCCTCTCATACTGAACCGGATCTCTCTCAAAACAATTTACCTTATCTCTCTTTTTCCCAGAAAATTGCAAAAATGATACAATATCTATCTGAAGAGTCAGATAAACTATGTTTAACTTTCACAGAAGAGACCACTCTCCATTGTATCATCTGTTAGAGATCAAAATCTTTAATCTGGGGAAAAACCCCGCAACCAAACAAACAATATTTTTTTTCCAAATAAACAGTTCTTACTTACTCTAGCCCCTCCAGTACAAAAAAGAAACGAAAACGTAGTTCTTCTGTCGACTTCAGTCTATCCACTGTCTCCAAGCAAGCAATTCAAGAAGCATATAAAAAACAGGAAGCGTTTGTAGTTCCTACTGATGATATAATTGCTGTAACCCTGTATCATAAGAATTAAAATTCACAACAGATATTAAATCGCTCATTCTAACTTTGTAATCAATAAACACAACTTTTAAAGAAATATCTGCAAAAATGAGAATTACACGCTTAATTAAAAAAATTTAAACTAATATAAATTCTGCAATAGATTATTCTGATGAAAGTATAGAGAGTTTTGATAATCCCCAGGATGCTTGTGATAAAGAATACTTGTCCAATAGTTCACAAATCTCACAAAAATCCAAACACTCATTATACTACATATTAATCTCAGCCTTAATACTGATACAATGCAACTGTGATGAATTTTATCCACGTCGTCCACTTCTTGAACAGCTATTTCTGAATGACTTCCTATACCTACAAGAAACAAATTTTATTGAAATATTCCGGGCAAAGTAAAAATATTATTGGTTACCACTGCATTCTAACTACCCAACTTCGTGCTAGTGGCAGAGCATCAATTTTTGTTTCCAGTGATATGTTCCATAAAGAACTTACGCTAAACACAAACTTCGAAGCTATAGCCGTTACAGCTTGGTGTCCTTACAAAATTACAATTTGTTGCAAATACATCCCTCCAAACTACTGTTTAACAAGCTCCGATCTTGAAGATTTAACTTCTCAGCTTCTATTTTAGCAGGTGACTTGAATACACATAACACTATGTACGGCTATTAAAACTCATGTGGAAGAGGTAAAATAATCGAAAATTTCCTAAATAATGTAAATATAAACTTACTAAATTCAGGACGTAGTACATACTTGGACATCCAAACAGGTAATTTCTCTTTCATAGATTTATCTTTCCGTAATTCCGGAATATTTCCTTACTTTCGTGGTACACATTAAACAGCTTCTTTGGTAGTAATCATGTCCTTATTCACATCTCCAACAAGTCAAAACTGCCTTCAAGAATTATAACAAAACGGAAAATCGCTCAAGCAAACTAGGAATTTTTCAGAACCACCGTTACGGGAAAAACTATGAACTACTTTTCAACAATTACATGTTTAACTGTTTAACTGAATCTTCTGAGGAAACATGTTCCCTGGTAGAGTTAATCATGCAAAATAGCAGTCAAACTATGCAAAAAGCATTAAATAAATTCCAGAGGATTCGTACGACCAGAGACATGAATTTTAAAAAACCTAGTGCCAATTCCAGGCATATTTTAAAAGAAAGGAAGAAAGTGTCATGGAATCAGTACGTTAGTTTAATCATAAAACACACTTCAGCCACGCAAATGTCATCAAAGATAAGACGTATGAAAGGTCTCTACATTTAGCAAAAATTGCCGCCATCTCTCTGCAGGATCAAATAATTACCGATGATCAACATATTTCAGATATCTTTGCCTCCCACTTTTCAGATAAATTAAATATTCCGAATCTTCCCGATAACTCAGACACCAACATATCCAGCCTCAAAATGTTTTCTATCACTAGTTCTATTAATCTTCTCCTAGAATCTCCTAGAATTAAACGAAGCCATCTCCTCATTAAAAAACTCACCAGCCGGTCCATGCAATATCCTATCAATATTCTTAAAAATCTTCATCCAGATACCTATTAAACTACTAAAGTTATATATTAAGATCTGGTCTCAAAAACAGTTCCCAACGCAATGGCGACAAGCAACTACAATTCGTATCAAAAGGAATTACTCATCTCCAAATCTTCTAAAATCATATAGACCAATTTCTCTCACTTCTTCAAGATGTAACCTGTTAGAAAAAATAGTTAATAAATGCTTGCTATAGTATCTAGAAAGAAATAATATTCTTGATACATTCCAAACAGGTTTCAGATCAAATCGAAGTACAATGGATACCTTAGCCACATTACACACTGACATTATTAATGCAGTTTCGAATAGAAGCGAAGTCATAGCAGTAACTTTTGATATTCAAAGTGCCTTTAACACTGTACAAAGACCTCTAATGCTCAGAAAATTAACAAAATATAATTTAACTGGTAATATTTACTAATTGTTAAAAAAAATTTCTAGCAAATCGATCTTTTAGTGTATTAACAAATAGAACAATATCAAAACCACACGCTTTGGATAACGGTTGACCTCAGGGCTCTGTTTTAAGTACTATTTTATCTTTATTTAGCATGAATGACTTTCACTCATACATAGAACCGTCCGATACTCGATATATGCTGATGGTGTTATATTATACTGCCAAGGCAGAGTCACAGCTACGACCAGCACGTTGCCATAAAATACAATCAACTCGACATATGATCTGCGTGTGCTGGATTTGTGTTTTCAACTTCTAAATTAACGTAATTCGCTTTACCAAAAAGCACGGACCTAATTTACCTATATAACTTTAAACGGACTTCGTTTATAAACAGTTAACTATTTGACACTTCTGTGTGTCACCTTTGACAAAAAGCTTACCTGCAGACAGCATATTCAGGAACTTAAAGGAAACTGCGCCCAAAGAATAAATTTACTTAAATCTCTTGCTGGTTACTATTGGGGAGCTAATGAAGAATCTATCCTTCTTAGTCACCACTTCATCTAAGAAGGCAACAACTTTTACTCTTATATACTTCTGTGAGAATATTAGCAAACCCAAGTACCCGGTTAAAATTATAATTAAAATATATCTCATAGAGCCTCCTCTAGCAAATGCATCCAATTACATACTCGCGTTACCACAATATTATCTCCTTTATTGGATTCTATCAACCTTTTAAATACTACTACTATTTATACCCATAATACAGCTCCATGGATGCACAATCTTCCAATATTCAATACTGATTTATGTAAATTCAATAAAACAGAAACCACAAACTTAATGCTCAGAAAATCATTTTAAAAGATCCTCAACTCAACACAATTTGATGAAATTTTATGCATCGACGCGTCCATGAATGAAGACGGTTTTGGCTGCGCTGTTTCCATAATGACGATGACAATAAGCTATGTGCGACTAACTAGAATCTGTAGTATTTACACCACAACATTATATGGAATAAGCTATGTGCGACTAACTAGAAATACTACATATTTACACCACAAAATTATATGGAATATTTCAGGCACTAAAATCTTCAATCTACCCTATATAATAATGTTGTATATTCTTATAATGTTTATTGGATTGCTTCCATCAAGAATTCCATACAGTGGAACTCTAGGAGTAGTTTACCCCCTGCATGGGGTTGACTAACTCGAACTCACTGGATACTCATAATTACTTTATTGCTTCTCTAAGTAAATAATCGAGAGAGTACCCAGTTGACGGATGACAACACTAGCTTAGATTGTTCACTCTTAATTTTTAATTCTTAATTAATCTACTACTGTTATTTTTTGGGTATTTAACTCACGTGCGTTTTGTTTATGCATTCATGTTTTTAATATAATTTGTACACATTATTTAATAACCTTTTGATTAGGTTACAAATTTCACTAGGTCAGCGCGTGTTCTAGTTACATTGATATTTTCAATGTCATAAACAAACAATCGCATTTAGCAATAAGCAATGAATAATATTATTGAAAGGATTTTAAATTTTAAGCTGTATTGGGTTACTTAGATCTGATTTCTGGATGCTTAATTAAATCTCATTACAAATTAAAGCAAAACAATCGCCATTTGTACTTTCATAAGATGGATCTTTCCCAAAAATACACTAGTACAAGAAATACATAAAATCTCTAACTAACTATATTCTACTAACAAAACAGTTACAATGATCTGGACATCATGTTGGTATATTGGGAAATGAAAAAACAGATGAGGCTGGTAAAGCAATATGTTCTTCTATTTAGCCTTCAAAGAGGTCCAAACTCATATGGATCTTAAGATGTTTATTAAACAAAAAAATTCTTAACGCATGGACAGATCTGTGGAATAAAACAAAAACTAAGGTGCATTAAGTTCAACCCAATTTATCTCGCCTCAATATGTCACCTATGAACAGAAAAAAAAATCAGTTATTCCTCTACTACCAATAGGGCATACAAGTCTCAGGCATGAATATCTTATGGCATCAGAAAACCCTCCAGTATTTCACTACTGCAATACTCTTCTTTCTATCAAACGCGTGATAATGGACTACTGCCACTGATTCCTTTAGAAGCAATCAGAACTTAAAGGGAAATCTAAAAGACATTCTTAGTGTTCCTAACCATTCATTAACAGTGTTCTAAAATGTCTAAAAGAAACTAAGTTTTATTGTTCAGCTTCATCACTAATAAATATTGTTCATACCAAATGTTTGTATGTATATGTATACTGTTGTAAACTGTACCCGTGTCAATGACACTAAGATGTCGAGACACCTTAATTACAAATAAAAAAGAAAACAAAAAAAAATATCATAAGGGTGTATCAGGGTGTATCACATATCTTATTTAAGCTATTCTTCATTTTCCATAGATGTAGCATAAAACTTTGTATTGCTTTTGTTGTTTAACATGTTATCGCCACCTCTTCTTCGTCTTCTTCACTAGAGAGACTAGGCTTTCTTTGTTTCCTTTTCGCGTTATTATTATGTCCATCTTTTTCGTGGCCTTCGTATACCTATTTTACTTTTTGGATTGGAATTGAATATTTTTTGTAGTCTGTCGAGTCGTTACATTAGAAGATTTTGTCTTGTATTTTATATATTCGTGTCATCATGCTATGTATTGACTTCCTACACATAAGCAAAACAGATAACATTAGGGAAACTTGTCACTATAAACATCTTATTGTTTTACTTAAGGCATAAACCTGCTGATTGTTATAAAAATCAGGAGGAAATTAGGAAATATAATAAAAAAACATTTAATCTCGGTACAAAGTCCAAAAGATACACGTTCTAAGTTCCTAAGGTAACAAAAATGATGTAATTTATAGAAATATCAAAATAAACGATATCGTAATATTAAATTTCCCTTTTAAAATTATATTTCAGCCCTGGCTATACAATCCATTCTCTCCATTCGGTTTGGTAGTAGATAGCTGGGCCGAAGATCCAGTTTTTCCAGAACATCCTTTCCTGCTATTACAAAAAGGGTTGGTTCAAGATTTACCTTGGATGATTTCGTACACTTCTTCTGAAGGATTATATCCAGCATCTGGTAAGTTAATTCAAATTGCTCTCACCGCTTCATTGTTACAACTCTAATAAACGAGAGACATTTACTTACAGATTTTTACTTTGACGAATATACTGACTACTTGGACAAACGCTGGGATAGCATAATGCCCTACATTTTACATTACCATGAGTCTGTGCCAAAATATCAAATGGATAAAGTCAGCCAAAAAATCAGAAATGAGTATCTTAAAAAAACTCCAGTCAGTAGACGCGATTTTGCTAAATTTGTTAAGGTAATATACATAACTCTCTTTTAAAAATTTCCGTTTATTTATAATTACTCTTTTTTAGATATTGAGCGATAGACTTTTTATAAAAGATATAGAAACAGCTGCACGATTGCAGTCGGAAGCTACAAAATCGCCTGTATATTCCTACTACTTTAATTATAGAGGAGCACACAGTAAATCGGAGTTAAGAACACACTCTAATGTCGATATAGGTAAGTTATACCGTATTTGAGTGTATATAAGTGACTTATCTGCTTCATTGTTTAGTTTAACTGGGAATATAGGACGTTTGTGTGCCTACTATTTAGCCAAATATTTCTTCTTTTTAGAGAGTGCCGTCTCCCTAGGGAGGTTGGCAATCATAATGGCTATTTTTATTTTTGAACTTGCTGCTTTAAGCAAATCAATCGATCTGCATTGATAATACTCTGCGGTATGACCAGAATTCGAAAGCCTCAATTCTTTTTACATTGCATTTTTTTAATGTCCAAGTTTCAGGTTCATATAATTTAATAATATTGAAAATATATAACATTGAATGATAGGACGTAGAAAATATACGTAGTCTGACTTCCAAATTAGGATTTCCGCACGTTGGGAGTGGTTTCATTCATATAAATACTGATCTTTTCGTACGGTTGATTCATCCTCCATGTTATTTGGAGTTCCAGGATGGTTTCCGACCTCCGCTCTGGAGAAGGATCAAAGGTTTTTCGATTCCATCCTCTGTTTGCTCGGGGAGTTATGTATCTTCGGCTTACACTTAGCAAGAAGCTCACCGGGGGCTCTGTTGTCAGCAAGGTGCTACCGGCAGTGTAGAATACTTTAATAGTTCGAATTTCTTATGTCACTGTATATATATATATATATATATATATATATATATATATATATATATATATATTGTCCTACATGAAATATTGGGTAGTATTCTATGCACGGTAGAAGCCTCGAATATCACAAAGATGCCAGCCCCTCAAGCCTTAGCGTGTAACCGAGTTTACACTCCTCGAGGTATAGGACCGCCGGCAAAGTGTTGACTCTTTGACTAGCATCTGGATTGCGGAATCATTGTAAGTCCCTTCGGGTCTTTTATTTATTCTCGCAATCACAATCGATATCGAAGGGCTCACTCCGTACTGCCACCTCTTGTGAAATAATTCCAAGTCCCGGACCTTTATTTATATCCAACGAATTGTTTGGCGATGAAGTGCTGCTTTAGTTCGTCCAACGAATAAAAAGTAATTATAAGTCCACTCGGACTTTTATTTACTCCTAACCGTCGGTAGTCTATTGGAACACTGTGGCAGTTCGACACGATCCGAAGTTGTTTTAAGACAATCTGTCTTTTCTCTATTTCGATGATCGATATCTCCTTGACCAGTGGGCGTTCTCTTCGAGCTGCTTGATGGCTTTTGCGAGGTAATTACAAGTCCATTTCCAGACTTCTCTTTACCTCGACAAAAGATAGTCGAACAGTCAAAAACGCCGATTACTACACTTTCTATTATTTGATTAATGCAGAAGTCGTGAGAACTCGTGTTCATCCAAACACTTTAAGAGCTGTAGAACCTTCTTCGAAGTGAAGTCTTCTTAGTTCGATGAGGTTTTATCCGATCCGAAAGGTAATCCCGATCGGAAGATGCGCTGCCTTTTTGTGCATTTCTTGGTTGCATGTCCGCAGTGATCTTCGTCGGAAAGCCAATACAAATGCATTTAATACAACCCTTTGTCATTGGCCGACCAGAGAGACAATCTTCGCTGTAATTCGTCCACTCTGACGACAATCTGGCAATCTCTATTCGCCTTCTTATTTCTGCAGTCTGATCATTGATTTCATTGATCAAAGTTTCCAAATACTGATATTTTTCTACTTGTGCTATCACGTTACCAGTAATTGTCAATATGTGATATATATTTTGTGGTCTTTTTGTAATTAGCCTATACCTATTTCATTTTTTGATGTTTATAGTAATTTCCATCTCAACACTATTCATACTTAAGCTTTCAATTAGATGTTGTAAGTCTTCTATGCTCGTTGCAATGATTATAGTATCATCTGCATATCGTAAGCTGTTAATTAGTTTTTCGCTAAAAGTAACCCCCACTTTCTGCAATTCTGCAGAAGAGTGCTAAAACCAGGACGCTCGTTCTAACTACCTTTGCAATAGACCCCCAAGATAAATTTACCAGATTGTCAATGATGTTGTCAATCTTAATGAATAGTACTTTCGGACTCTATGTTCAATCTGTCATTTACTATTTTTATAGGGAATTAACCACAATTTTAGTTTAAAATAACTTTATTTTTGACGTTTCGATTTTCACTTGAAAAACGTCCTCAAAATACCAATTAAATAAATTATTTTTTTTTGTTATTACTATACAAAAGAAATATTTCATTGTAATTCTTTTAGAATCTAGAATTTTTTTTGTCTATTACCGAATAACAAAAGAAAATCATTTATTTAATTTGTTTGTTAAAGTATTATTTTGGACATGGAAATCGATTAATTTCCGTTAAAGATAGCCATCATTTTCTTTGCCTTTATCCTTATATGGAGACGGCTTCTCTTATTACATTTTTCCATAAGTTTCTACCTTAGGTCACGAGGCGAATACACGCGAGGGAGAAATTCCCCCACTCTCCAAGAAAGCCCAAAATTAAAGAAAACCTATTGTTGATGTGTTTTGTGTAATTTGAGTTTATTTTTTTTATGTCTTCTGGTTGGTGTTTCATTGGACGTTCCCCCGAAGTTGAAAGTTCCCCTCCCAAGGCAAATGTCTACATCCGCCACTGTTTAGGTCATATCAATATCAATCTCTTTTACAGACATGTCCTGTCTAAGCGTCTCCCCCAGGCCTACTTTGGTCTTCCTCTCCTACTCTTTTCAGAAACCCACAGATCAGCAATTCTTCGTATTGTGTAATTAACGTCTCGGCGTTGAACATGACTAAACCATCTTAACCTATGCTCTCTCATTTTGACATCAATTAGTGATACGCCTAGACTTCTCCCAACATACTCATTCTTAATTTCTTATCTTTTTTTGTATCTTCACTCATTTATCTAAGCATTCTCTTTGCCGCAATATGCATTCGTTGTTCCTTTTTCTTTTTAACTGCCCAACATTTGCCCGCCTTTTCCCTTCAATATATCTTCTTGCTAGGCAGTTACATCCATATTATAATCTTCTAATTGTTCTGCAATTTCCTATTTCTTTCCTGCTGTCGATAATATCTGGACATTCCATGTTCTTATCTTAACAATCGTATTCGTATCCTTGTTATTTTTGCATTCGTGAAATCAGTCCGGTATGCCTTTGTTGAACTTTCATAAAAGTTCTCTTTTTACATGAGCATTTTGTTAGCCTTCTGTATAACCTCCAACCTGGGGGGCCAGGGATTCTTCAGTGGGGATTACCATTCCTTAGCCAAAAGGATCCAGATTTAAAGCGTTATGCATTGAAGACTTGACTTCATCCATCCCATCTTGGGTAGAATTTATTAGAAATTACCCGGCTTTAAGAGACCCAATGTCCAGCCGTTGGCTGGTATATTTTAAATAAAAGACCCTCTTCCCATACCGTGTCGTATGCGCAGGTCTGTTACTGTCGGACTGCTGTTTTGAGTTTCTTTTGGAATCCATTCTCAATAATTGATGTTAGGGAAACAACTGATCGCAACAGCTTTTTCCCAACGTAAGTCCAGCATGCTCTGTAGAAATTTTTGGGATTTGTAAACAAAGAAAATGTACAGATTATTATATCAAACATCTTAAAACATAACCTTAAAATAAGCCTAAAACGCAACAAGAGATTACTCTCTTCAAATACTCCCTGGTGCTATACAAAGTTGGAATTAACAGCAATTTGCATCGAGGAAATATGCAACACATTTTACACTGATACAAAATGAGTCTTTTGTTTTTTTAGGTGTATCTCATGCAGACGATACTTGTTACTGTCTCAAGGTGGCAAAAGTTGACACCTTATCCACGGAAGATGATAGGCAAATGTCGAAACTAATGCTAGATATGCTCACATCATTCATGGATACTGGGTAGGTACAAAATTATTTCTAATTTCATTTGCAATATACTTTTTTATTTCTAGAAAACCAAATATTGATCCAGACTGGAAGCCTCTTTCTAAGAAGCCAAGTGATCCATGGGTGCAATTACACATTGCTGGTCCTCAGAAGACTTTCTTAGAAGACAAAGACCACGTCGGAAACAAAAAATTCTGGGATAGCTTACCGATTGAAGAAAACGAAAGGTTGTTTACCATGAAGGATGAATTGTAAGAGATCTAGTATTAGTAATGCACGTAGATTGCTTTATATTAGAAAAAAAACAACTGTGCTTCATTGTGTTAAAAAATTGAAGTGTATTTTTTATATTAAAATGCTGGCGTAAATAAAAATTTATAATTGAAGTCTATATTATTGTTTCGAAATAAAGCGGTGATAGAAATAAAAAAAGAGAAACACCAGTGAAAACAAATATACACTCGTTATATTTAATATATACGGATAGTATATAAGTCAAAGTGGTGAACATATGCTACTTAACATGCGATTGGACAACCATACTTCAAATAGGACACCTTCTTCATTCTAGAGTTTAAGTATTTGTTACCTGTTCCTTATTATAATGGATGATTTCAGTGCCAAAGTAGGCAAAAGAAATTGCGAAGATTTGATTCAATTTGTGGTAATCAAAACTCAACTCAAACTCTACACTTCGGCTATTAAGAATTAATGTTATTGAGAAATCTTAGTCTCCAAGGGGAATATTCTCTTAGGGAAATTGCTTCTTCCTTCAGAGATTCAAAAGGAATCCACTAAACAATAGATATTCTGTATGGGCACCAGGTATTTATTTATCAACCTTGAATATCTCCAGGTTTTTTAAATAAGTACTCGATATTAAAAGACAAACAAAGAGAATATTTTTGCGATAAGAATAAAACAGTAACCTTCAAAGAAAGTAGGAACAGATTATTTATAAAAATCTAATTTTGTAGTTAAGGATCCCTGACGGGAAAATTAAATTGTAACACAAATTGTGTCAAACAATTTTAGAATTAACATAATCTTTTAAAGTTTTATTAAAATAACTACAAGGTTGAACGTAAAATGGATAGTAAATCCTTGACCGAGAAAAAAGAACCAGACAAAAAAATTTCTTGCCTGATAATTTTACATTTAACAAAAAAAAGGACCATGTTCTGAATAAAGTGTTGGTACAGAACACCAATTATATTACTAAACAAAAGATTTTGTAATTTGGTGATACCATGCAGAGTCTAAAATTAACACATCAATGTTGTACCTAACTTAAACATTGCCATATTCCCAAAAATGACACGTAGATCTATCACAGCCACACCATATGAAACGTCCTCAATCACAGTACATACATGAGAGCCATGTACTATGTCCTCAATGCAGCAATAATCTATTCAAACTATTTAAAATACTCATCTGAGTGAACTACTGAAATCTCCACAGTCAAAAATTCCCGTACAGGATAATTTGTGTACCTTCACAAATAGAATAGGCAATTCTGCCTCGGTAGACTGTTTGTGGGGCACTCGACGCTCCCGCCCACATTTTTAATTGCCAGTGATGGGAGCCATTGCCGTCATGATTGTGGACCACGCGAATATCCTCCAAACAACAGGCGCCCTAAATCAATTCGAGAAAGTAGACGAGTTCACGTATCTAGGATCTTCCTTAAGCAATGCAGCCTCCTCCCATACGGAAATTCGCAGAAGAATAGGGATGGCCAAGAACGCGATGAGTCGACTGTCAAAAATATGGAAGGACCGCTCTTTATCCAAAAAACTCAAAATGAGACTGGTACGGACACTCATTTTTTCAATCTTCAGTTACGGTGCCAAAACATGGACAATAAAATCAGAGGATAGGAAAAGGATTGACGCATTCGAAATGTGGTGCTGGAGACGAATGCTACGCGTCTCGTGGACGGAGCACAGATCCAATCAGTCGATTCTCGAAGAGCTAAACATTCAGACCAGACTCTCCTCTCAGTGTCTTGCAAATGTTTTAAAGTTTTTTGGCCACATTGCGAGAAGAGACAATGACAACTTAGAAAGACTAATTGTGTGCGGAAACGTAGAAGGACGTAGAGGCAGAGGACGCTCACCTATCCGATGGTCAGATCAAGTACAGAAAGCCACTGGAGAGACGTTTTCCGAGTCCATGAGAGCAGCCCAAAATCGCAAGAGATGGAGAGAATTGACAGCTCGCATTGTAGGAAATCACGATCCTCAGCAATGAGGAAACGACAAGAGAGAGATGGGCAAATGGGGGGGGGGAGATTTCGAGAGAAGAATGGGTTTCGGGCTGGATGAAAGAAACGTTGTAAACATAATGTTGAGAGGAGAGAAATAATGGAGAGAAGTACACTGTCTGATTTCTGGTGTGATGAAGAAAAAGGAGCAGGAAGACAGAGGAGGAAATTGAGCCAGAGATCTAAAATTTATGGTTAATATTATTTATTAGTTTATGGCCTAACGTCTGAAACATTTTCTGATTTACGGTAATAGGTATTGTTATTTATAAATTTTTAGTTTTTTATTTTAGTTGTTCATTGAGTGGCAAGACCACCTCTCTGGAACGGTGGTTAAGGTTTTAGCAGGAACACGGTTAATCCGGCACTACCCTGGGGTCTTTTGGCCTAGTATCCTACTCGACCGAAAGATGCCAGTGTGTGTTGTTCCGTGACGTAGATGTCCAAAAAAGATTTCCTCCACCGTTGCCTATCAGAATTCAATGGATACCGTCTTAGGCTCTTACTGAATTCTGACAATACGGCAATTAAAAAAAAAACATGAACTGCAGCAAATTGAACACAAACACCAATGATATTCACGAGTACTGGGATCGACTAAAACATTGTCTACTGGAACCCTGTAAAGAAATACTAAAGATTTCCGCAAGGAGAAAAGAAGAATGGATGAATGACGAGATACTCAATATGATGGAACAACGGGGACAATTTAAAAACAAAGACAACAATACATACAGAGAGATAAACCACGAGATCAGGAAGATGATAAAGCAGGCAAAAGAAAAATACTTTGAAGAGAAATGTAAAGAGATCGAAAACCTTCAAAATAAATATGATCTGTTTAACCTACACAAGAAAGTTAAAGAACTGGCAGGACTAAGAAAACAAAATCCCACTCGTGCAATTCTGGATAGACACGGGACTACTATAACACATACGGACGAGAAAGTACAAAGATGGACAGAATATATCGACGAATTGTTCGATGATGAAAGAGTAGATATGGAACACATAGAACTTACGTCAGAAAAAATAGGTCCATATATTACAAAAGGAGAAATATTACACGCATTAAAAACAATGAAGAGTGGGAAAAGCCCTATACCTGACATGCTTCACATAGAAATCCTAAAAATTCTAGATGAGAAGCACATTGATGTTTTAGTGATACTCTTGAACCAAATTTATAGTTCAGACGTATTACCCAAAGAGTGGTTAACGTCGATTTTTATTTGTTTCCCCAAAAAGAAAAACGCAAGAGAATGCAGCGACTACCGCACCATTAGCTTGATATCTCATGCGCTAAAGTTACTACTAAAAGTCATCCATAACCGAATATATCACAAACTGGACATAGACGTTAATGATACACAATTTGGTTTTCGCAAAGGCCTAGGAACGCGTGAAGCTCTTTTTTCACTTAATATACTGATACAAAGATGCCTGGACGTCAATCAAGATATATATGCATGTTTTATTGACTATAATAAAGCATTCGATAAAGTGCGACATAAACAATTAATGAATGTCCTGAAATCAAAGAAGATTGACTACAACGACCTCAGGATCATATCAAATTTATACAACAGCGAGCAAAAGTACGTGTTAACGAACAGCTGTCAGAAGAAATTGAAATTAGACGTGGAGTGAGACAGGGATACGTATTGTAGCCAATTCTTTTTAATGCCTACTCCGAAGAGATCTTGAAAAACGCTCTTGAGGCTGAAACAGCTGGAATAAAGCTAAATGGAGTTCTCATTAACAACATTAGATATGCGGACGACAGTGATCTTAGCCAAAAATAATTGAAGATTAGATTGAAGATCTTCAGAGACTGGTGACCAGAATAGCGGAGTATGGAAAAGAGTACGGTCTAACAATGAACGTCAAGGAGACGAAATTTATGAGAATATCGAAAACTCAAAGAAATAACGAGAATCTTCTAATAAACGGAACCAACGTCGAACAAGTGGACAAATATGCAAATCTGGGAACAATGATTAACTCCACAAACGTTTACATTCAGGAGATCAAAATCAGAATAGAAAAGGCTAGAGCAAATTTCAACAAAATGAGAAGAGTGCTATGTACAAGGGATTTAAGATTGGAACTAAGAATTAGGTTGGCGAGGAGCTATATTTTTTGGACTTTGTTTTATGGAATGGAATCTTGGACCTTGAATGCGACATCAATGAAAAAACTGGAATCATTCGAGCTGTGGGTGTATAGAAGATTTCTGAAAATATCGTGGACAGAACACGTTACAAACAAAAGAGGTTCTGAGAAGGATGAATAAAGAAATAGAAATTTTATATATACAGGGTGAGTCATGAGGAACTTTACATACTTCTACCATATGTAGAGTCCCTCAGGGAGCATATCATGTGGCCACTAAAAAATGTCAACTCCACTTCTTTATTAATTAACAGGGTGATTTGTGTAATTGACCATTTATTTCATTTTACTGTAGTGTTTATACGGCTCATTTGATTTTTTAAATTTTTGCATGATACAGTACACTACTATCAAGCATTCGACTGGTATTAGCTAAACTAAAAAATTCCAGGCTTTGGAAAAATTAATTTAGGGATTCGTATTAAATATTACACCCTGTATATATTTTTTTTAAAATGCAATAAGTGATTTTCAAACTACATAAATAGCCAATGAAAACGACATATGCGACAATGTTGTCGCACTTTTATTAAATTTTTAGTGAACGATCAAATCTTACCAAAAATAGAACAACCATAATGAAGTATCAAATTATAAGGTAATTAATTTAAACAAATGTTATAAATTTCAAACATTTTAATTAAAATGATAAACTGAGTCACTGCACAACAAAAAACAGTAACTACTAACAATAACGAAGAACAATTTAAAAAAAAAAACTAAAACTATGTACATAGTTATGATAAACCCATAAATTAGAACTGGAAAACATACAATAATGGTAACAAAATAAAAATAATTCAAAATAGATTTTCGAAATGGAACCCTGCAGCCTGTACAAATTTTTGTTGCGAATTGTTAATTGACGTATTGAATTACGGATACTCTGGCGTATTGAATTTCGTGAATTATTTATCCCGTCTCTGGTAAATTGGGCTTCATCTGTAAATAGTGTCCTGTATAGCGTTGGTCGATTATTGTTAATCCATCTACAAAATTCCAACCTATCGATCTCATCTCCAGCATGTAGTCACTGAACCATTGGAAGGTGATATGGGTATAGATTATTTTTTTGTAAGACTCTACTTACTTTTGATTGAGTAACATTGAGTTCTCGACTTACTTGTCTAGTGCTTATTGTAGGGTTCATAGTAACGGCGTCCATAATGTCATCTTCCTGCGCTTCATCTACATGTCGCTCTGTTGTTCTACTAGGAAAAGTGCCATTTTCTCGCAAATAATTAAAAACTGACCCAAATGTTGAATGACTGGGAGTTCGACGATTAGGAAATCTCCTGCGATATTCTCTACTAGCAGCCCTACCATTCCCATTACA
The DNA here is from genome assembly GCF_040954645.1 of Diabrotica undecimpunctata. Taxonomy (NCBI): domain Eukaryota; kingdom Metazoa; phylum Arthropoda; class Insecta; order Coleoptera; family Chrysomelidae; genus Diabrotica; species Diabrotica undecimpunctata. The sequence continues at coordinate 45,433,906 of NC_092803.1, read as the reverse complement.
GAATCCATAAACAAATATTATGTCTGCATATTCTGTGGTCGAAAACTGATGTGGCATTTTGAACGAAAGTAACAAAAGCTCTACCAAAACTAACACAATGTACTTAACGTAGATATGACAGAAGAAATATGTATTCTTGTACACATAAATAACAATTGATAATGACAATAATGACAATGGGTATAAAATATCAAGAAACGTCAAACGGTCAACGCCAACCTTCATTTTAAACTTTTTTAGATTTATTTTTATTTAGTACAGTTGATGCAATGTATTATTATTTGACATAAAATTTTAATCATTTACAATCAACAAAAACTAACACATACAAGAGGTTTGACTTTTTAATCAATTTAATTTATTATTTATCGAAAATAATGCCCCAATACGATCTATGAGTAAAAATTTAAAATTGGAAAACAATTGATTCTATCGTAGAGATAATACAAAATGACAGTAAAGATGTTAATTTTCTACGTATTAGATTATGTTGTAGGAACTCATTTTAATTAAAATGTTTGAAATTTATAACATTTGTTTAAATTAATACCTTATAATTTGATACTTCATTATGGTTGTTCTATTTTTGGTAAGATTTGATCGTTTACTAAAAGATTTGGTAAGATTTGATCACTAAAAATTTAATGAAAGTGCGACAACATTGTCGCATATGTCGTTTTCATTGGCTATTTATGTAGTTTGAAAATCACTTATTGCATTTTAAAAAATATATATACAGGGTGTAATATTTAATACGAATCCCTAAATTAATTTTTCCAAAGCCAGTCCTGGAATTTTTTAGTTTAGCTAATACCAGTCGAATGCTTGATAGTAGTGTACTGTATCATGCAAAAATTTAAAGAATCAAATGAGCCGTATAAACACTACAGTAAAATGAAATAAATGGTCAATTACACAAATCACCCTGTTAATTAATAAAGAAGAGGAGTTGACATTTTTTAGTGGCCACATGATATGCTCCCTGAGGGACTCTACATATGGTAGATGTATGTAAAGTTCCTTATGACTCACCCTGTATATATATATATATATATATATATATATATATATATATATATATATATATATATATATATATATATATATATATATTCAGGCTACAGTATTCACTGCCTTCCCTCGCTCAACCGTTTCCATCTCTCTCTGTTGTCCCATTCTCCATCGTTTAGGCCTCTCCTAAACGAGAAATTTTAAATACAATTAAAACAAGAAAATTGGAATATCTCGGACATATTACACGTGGAGAGAAATACACCTTGCTCCAACTCATTATGCAGGGATAGATCCAAGGAAAGAGAAGTATAGGGAGGCGTAGAATGTCATGGGTGCGCAACCTGAGAGAGTGGTACGGATGTACATCAAATGAACTTTTCAGAGCAGCCGTCTCAAAAGTCCGAATAGCTATGAAGACTGCCGACCTCCGACGCGGAGATGGCACTTGAAGAAGAAGAAGACGTATACTTTGCATATTCTGCCGGATCCATATTTATGTATTCAATGTGTTCTCCATTTAAAATTGAAAATATTTTCTTCATCTTTTGAAATCCTTCTTTTTTTGTCAATACATCTTTGAGTTTTGTTAATACTAACTGACCAATTGTTCCAAAGATACTTTCCATCTTTTTTTCCATCTTTATGAATTAAAAATTGTTGTTTTTTTGGATTGACTCAACTAATGACATTTGCTTTTTCTACAAATATTTTACTGGTTCACTCACAAAATGAAAGTTGCTTTTAACAAAAGCAAGATTTTTGTAATTTTGTTTCACCTAAAACATCCTGACAATTTTTTATCGATTTGCTGGCAGTATCTTGGAAGCTCCAATACGAAGCATTTAAAATTTCTGATATATTCGGCATAGTTTAAGGTGTATTTAACAGTTGTTCAGGTTGTAATGAAGTTTTAGGCAATCTTTCTCTAAAATGTTGCACCCGTAAAGGAGCTTTAATGATTTTTTTTCCAATTTTTTCCCAAGTGCACCCTAATTGTCGACCATTTTTTCTCAGCTAACCTTATATCAACATATTAAGAAAAAATTAGCTTTAATTTATTATAAAAACCATAAAAAAAACAAAACGTCATAAGCAGCGTATTTTGTTAAAAAATAAATGAACAAAATAAAATATTTGTCAAAAACTAATTACTATTAATTGAATTAAAAATATTTGCGGCCATTTTTTGTCTGGTAACCTATTATTACCATATTCTCCTAATTTTAAATGTATGTATAAATGTATGTAAAAATGTGAGTTTAATGAACTACGTTATGGACGTAGGGATGCTGCAGTGGGATATTGTACTATTAGTACTATTAGGACAAATCACGATCCTTACTAATGGGGTAACGACAAGAGAGATTCTCAGACTATTCTCACAAATACCTTAAAATTGTTTCCCTCAAACAACAAAGAATTCAGATAAAGAGACGTGCCAAGTTCATTTCATCTTGCGTTAACAAATAATAGAAAAATTCAAGTCGAGTTCTCCTTTTTTCCTAGACCTTATAAAATCATCATACAAAGTTTGATTGAAAAACATATTCAACTCATAAAGCAGAATACAAAGGTAGGATCAACAAAAATTATATGGGTACATTCAGCCATCGATTTAACAAAACACAACATGTATATAAATAATTACTTTAATAGAAACTTTTGAGAACAACTTAACATGTTATATATTATTTCAAAATTATAAATAAAAATTAAATAAATATATAAACGTCTAGTACGAATGTAGCTTGCTATCAAACTGTCACTCCAACTTCTCCTAAGATGTCTGATAGTCTTTCCAGATGGACAGATACTGACCCCAATTCTTTGTTGCTTCGATTTAATAACTGAAAGGCGTTCATGTACTCTAATTCAGAAAATTCAGGTCCCTTATCTACAATGCCGTTGAGAATTTCCTAAAAAACAAGACATTTGTATATTTTCATAAATTTACTAAAAAAGTTCAAAAGTATTAATTATATAAATATATGATGTACATTTCCAAGGATATTCCAAAAGAATACAACCATAGAGGGTATCACTAAGCTGTCATGTGTCAAAATTAATATCAAATAAATTATTGAGCTTTTCATTATTACGCAGCGAAAAGTTTATTTTTTTATACGGTTTATATGGTTAGGTATTTCGTAAAAGAAATATGTATATATTTGTCTTCAAATTCAGTAAAATAAATGAAAGTCATAGACGTATATATTAACATAGGCCGAGCAGTCTGTAGAGCGAGTCAGCTGAGCAAGTGACGACATCATCTTTGTTTTCATTGTTAGTTTTGTCTCTATCTTACATCAAGTAAGTATAGCAGCGTTTCTTTTTGGTTGGGTGAGAGCGATTGGGGAGTTTCAATCCGCTAGTGGGAGACATATCTTACAACCGCAAAATATGTTGTCGTCACTGCTCGTTGCTGGCAATATGTTAATATTAAAGTATAGATAAAAGTACCTCAAAATTGTAATATATCATCTCTCACTTGTCAAAGTTAATTTAAACAATAAATTATCGAAATTATTAATTATATTACAGTAATAATTTCTTTTTTGTACATAATATAACATAATATAATTGTTTTCCACAGTCTGCCTCTTGAAAATTGTATACATTATCATAAATTAATTCAAAAACAGATAAAATTTTACAATACAATTCCAATCATATTTATTATAGCACAACTACGCCGTCATTAAAAAAAAACTTGAATATCTGCGGCACCTAATGAGAGGGAACAGATAGTGTATAATACAGTTAATACTCAATGGAAAGATTGAGGAAAAAAGAGAAATTAGTAGGAAGATTTTCATGGCTCTGAAACCTTCGTAAATGGACTGGACAGACTTCGACTGGACATCACCAGATGAATTGTTACATACAGCACAAGATCGAGGACAATATTGGCAAATAGTCATGGAAGTTACCCACGCCTAATTTGGACACGACACTC